>NC_081436.1:59796776-60102718 GCF_949786415.1 Peromyscus eremicus
AATGCTGCAACAAAATTCCTAGAAAGAAAATCTTGGTAGGCTATTTAAGGGCGGGCATTCAGAGGCTTCAGTCCAACTTGTTTGACCCAGGATATTGGGCAGAACATCCAGACACCAGGAAGGCCTTCCAGAGGGCAGTTGTTACATGTAGACAGAAAGTAGAGAGTGAGACAGGAAGTGAGCAGGGATAATGTACCCCTAAGAACTTTCCCCCAGTGGCCTACCTCCTTAAGCTCAGCCCCACCCCTTAAGTGTCCATAGCCTCCCAAAACAGTGTCACCATCTGGAGACCAAGCATTCAAATCAAGAGCCTACGCAGGAACATCACGTACTCACTCCCATAACAAGGGTCATTGTCACCTGGACTAACTTCACAGAGATCAGGATCCTAAACATGTGGAGGCAGGAAGAGGGCCCAGATAAGGGCATTTGCTTTGTAAACCTGGTGTTTTGATTAATTTTTGTCAGCTTGACACAGACAGGCTAGCATCATTGGAGAAGAGAGAATCTCAGCCGAGAAAATGTCCCCATCAGACTGGCCTGTGGGCAATCCTGTGGAGCATTTTTTAGTATTGACAATAGACATGGGTAGACCTATTCCATGGGAGGGGGTGGTGCCAACCCTGGATGGTAGTCCTGAGTAATACAAGAAGAAAGCAGGCTGAGCAAGCCATAGAAGAAAGCTGGGAAATAGTACTCCTCCATGGTCTCTGTTAGAGTTCTGCCCTTACTCCAGCTACACATGCGCAGTTCAAGGTATTGTGTCTTACATCATCAGTGTGTGCTGGCTACTATGATCAGCACACGTGAGGTGTAGCTCCGTCTGGGGAGCCCTTAAAAAGCCAGATGCAGACCCCACCCTCTCTCTGCTCTCTCTCCCCTCCCCCATCTTTCTCTCTTGCCCAGATCTGGTCCTTTTGTCCCTCCCCCGTTCCTCCTAATAAAGCTCTGTACTACTAAGTATCCGGGTTCTGTCGTGACCTTTCCGCCGGTAACCAGCACCACCACCAGCCATTTATCATTCATTTCAGTCTCTGCTTCAGTTCCTGCCCTGCTTTCTCTTTATGATGAACTATAATTTGGCCATAGAAGCTGCAATAAGCCTTTTCCTCCCCAAGTTGCTTTTGGTCATGGTGTTTTGTCACAGTAATAGAAAACCTAACTAAGACATATGGCTACCTGAGTTTTGCTACATGGAACCTACATAAAAGTGGAAGGACAGAGCGAACGCCACAGATTTGTCCCATGACTGCTACATAGCAATACATAGTAAATACACCCCACTCCTTCCCCACTAATACAATAAAGTAAAAATATTTCTTAATAAAGACTCCCCACAGGAGGCTGTTCTAATTTCATCAGGGGAAAGGGAATTAGAAAGGAGCTTAGGGTGGGACCATGAAGAACCATCATTCTTGACTCCTGCAAACTTGTGTCATTTCAGACTCAAGTCAGATGGAAGGTGATCAGTGTTTGCATGTTAGCCAACATCATCAATGTGTCTGTGCTCTGGACACTTTCCTGCTAGCCATACGCAGGAGGGCTTGGTGGACATTGGACAGTGAGCAGAACATCCACCCCGGAGCAGGTCAGGAGCTGTGTCTCTCTCCTCAGACATGGCCCCAAGCACTTCCCTTGCCGTTAATTTTAGAATAACAGCAGAATTTTGGATTCCATCCCATGCTGTTATTTGACTGATTGGCACGTAGAAAAGTACTAATTGTCTATTACATCAAGGGCACTTTGCAGGAAGCCTCCACATCCCCTACCTCAAACGCACTTTGCCTTTTACACAGAGGAAGCAGAAGTTGTGAGCCTTTACTGAAACTTGCCGGCCAGCACGCAGAGTGGCTGGTGGAGTGGAATTCAAAGCGTTGTAGCCATCACCTCTGCATCCTGCCTAGATCTCACAAGTCTGGGTTAGGGGATGGGGCACTCAGCTGTCCAAGCTTGTTCCTACCGGAAACATGTCACACTCACTGCCCGTGACTACTCAAGAGCTGACCCAAGTATCACAATCCCATCTCCACTATCTACTCATTCATTTTTCTCTTCTTCATCAAAACAGTTGACCCCGTGAGGTTAAGATGTCACCAACCAGCAGATTTGTCTTTAACCTAATTAGAACACCCAGTTTCATTTTTTCCCTAATTTCCTCTATGAGGGCCCAATTTTTCTCGTCTGCTGAAATATTAATAATGTATATTGTAGGCTCATTTCTTCCTTCTCTTGCTTTTATCCTCGTACAGCATGTTCTTAATACAGACATTCCTCCACAAGTATGAAACAGATTTATAGACACATTAAAATTTTAGTATTCTACAATAAAATCTAATATCAATTAAACGAGATCTATGGCTGTAATTTCATCCCGTAAGAGGCCCGTGTTTACTCAACAAGCGACAACTCCACCCTCATCCTCCTTGTCTTTGTGCTGAGAACAGAATGTTACCAAAGACACCAAGCCTTAGGGAGGAAGGTTGGAGGCATTCTCCTAGTCCACAAGGGACAAAGCTGAGCCCGACCTTGAACCTCCCCTTCTCTTACCCTCATGGGGCTTAGACTTCTTCCCTGCCCTTGGCTTATCATTTTTCCTCATTTAGATGACCTGATCCTTCTTGTTGAAGCTTGGGGAGAGAAACTTCTCCCAAAACCTGGACATTCCCTGCAAAATGATGTGTCCCATCAACACAACACACTTCCAGATCGTCGTGTGCTTCCATAGAAAACTGAGACTTTCTATTTTCTGATCTAGGCAAAGCTTGAATGCTCAACTTCATGGGAGGCTGAGTGGCAAGATGGCCGCACCATTTACCTGGTACTAGGATGTTATGTTATACAGTAGACTTTGGCGATCTCTTCTTGCTTCACTGTGGGCCCCACCATCCTGCTAGTCTTTCTTCAGGTACTCTGATTCTCTCCTTTCCTAGGACCAGTAAAGTCCAAAGTCTGACAAGCTATTTGCTTGTTTCTTTCTCAGAGACTTGGAGTCAAAATTTCCTGCATGCGTGTCATGATCAGCCAGGGACACCATAACGAAATGCCTTAGAAAGAAGCGGGAGACATTTCTTTTTCACAGTTTTGGAGACTGGAAGACCCTGTTCAAGGTCTCACAGGACCAAGATCTGGTGAAGGCTTTCTTCCTGGTATGCAGGTGGCTGATGTCTCTCTGTGTGTCCTCACCCAGCAGAGATGGGAGAGAAATCTCTGGCTTCTCCTCCTCTTTCTATACCTCCTCGTCTTCTCCTTTTTATTCTTCCACAGTTTATTATCTTTAATCAAATGTGAAGACTCACCCTCTCTTCAGCAATGGCAAGCTTTCCCTCTTCTTCTGAGGACGTCAGTCATGTTGGGTGAGAGCGGTACCTGTAGACCCTATTAACCTAAACTTCCTTAGAGAGTGCTTTTCCTCACACAGCCACACTGCGTGCACTGGGCTCGATCCCTAGAACCTTTCTTTGGGGGACAGCTGACTTTAAAAGACGTTGGCTCAGTCTGGCGGATTTTGGGCTCAGCTGTTAACTTGCACTTGACCTTCCCGAAGCTCATCACTTCCTCCAGTCTCCCTGCCCCCTCCCCACCTTAGCTCACTTCCCAGCCTCGCCCTGGGGTCACTCTCCTTCCTCTTTCGTTCCTTGGCATAGTTTGAGTGTGCTGTAAGCGGGTGTTTATTTGAGCTCCGTTTGCTTCCCTTCCTTGGTGTTTACAGGACTGAGTCCTTCATCCTCTACGCCATTTCTTTTGGCAGCTTCTAAAAGCCCTACTTGATCCCTTTAACCTATCATTTTGCTTCCATTATCAATAATGCTGATTGCCTGACTCAACAGCCTTGTCTCTCCAACAAAAAGAGCCTGCTTCTCGCTTTTACAGCAGCAATTTCCCAAAAGCAATCACCGCTTCCTTGCTTTTATCTCTAGCCTATAGTTTGTGTCGTGCCCCAAGCAGGCAAATCTTAGCTAGAGTGGACAGCAGAGCACCACCAGGACACCATCTCCCTTTCACAGGGTTAAGGTGATGCTCATGAGACCCAGTGAGAAGACACAGAAAAGAACAGGGCTGTGGTGAGGACCCTGGACCAAACCAAGTGCCCTACAGAGCTGCACAGCCTGTGTATTTAACTTGAGCCCATGTTTACCTGCTTTTATGCAGAGCTGAGCTGTTGCCGTGGAAACAGGAGCATCAGCCTTTCCTATCCACCCTGCACATGCAGCTAGCAAACACAGCTGCCCTGGTTTTCTCTGGCACTGTGTGACACACACACACACACACACACACACACACACACACACACACACACTAAATTCCAATGTATCAGCATGGCCTGGCATGGAATTCACAAATTCCCACCCATACCCAGTGTCAACTCTGCCCACCTTACTGGGAGGCAGGGACACCCCTATTCCTGAGCACCAACCTTTGAGCACAAAGCAAACTTCAATATGCAAGTATATTTCCTATCTTACTTCAGATACAAGGCCTGGCTGGATCTCATAACAAATAGAGTCATGAAATAATGATGACAACTTGCACGTGAACAGCCAACCCTACGAGTGCCCTAGATTGCTCTAGAAGATGCACATCCCATTGGGGCACACAGAACACTTGCTGCTAGAGAGAGGCTAGAAGGAGTGAACATGGTCTTCTTGCTGGGGAAGGCCAGGAGCGTACAGCCTCAGGAACCATGCTATTCTTGCTGGCTCTCTCTCTGGCAGAGCACCGGACCGCTCTGTTATCTCACACTTGCCAACTCACTCTGACCCTGCTTCTGGACAGAGGCCAATGGCCTAAACTCAGCCAGCCCAGATAATCTGCAGACACCTGGAGGAACACTAACCCAAAGAGACAATCTCTCCTCCAGGGCACCTCCAACCAGCTCTGCCTCCAGCTTTCTTCAGGACCTGACATGATATGAAACTCATTTGAAAAGAAATTCCAGCAAAGGGAAGAGTGAAGTAAAGAAGACACAGGCCACGGAGGCAGGTGGCCGGCTCTCTAGCCTGCATCTACCTACACAGACTATGTGGCTTTTCACGGGTCATTTCACCTCCTGGGCCCTCTCCAAGGTCCCTGCTGGCCCAATGGTCTCTGAGTGACAGATGAATGAGAGCCACAGACGCCTGGAGTGAGCACTTGGCAGCCGCTTCTGAGGCAGAGTATCAGAGCCCAGAATGGGACAGAGGAGGAATGAAAGGCAGGCGGCCGCTTCCTTTTCCCTCCCTCTTTTTCTCTCCCCTCTTTCTTTCTTGCAAACTTATCACTTGCTTGGGAACATGCTGTTCTCTCAGGCTGCCAAAATAGCATGAGCAGTGGCTGCGACCTCTCCTGAGGTGGAATGAATTCCTCACCAGCCTGCTTTAATCATACTTGCCTTGGGAAGGCCAGCAACTGCCTTCTCTGAGAAGGCTGCTGCCTCCATACAAGAAGGGAGATTAATGAAAGCTGAAGGGTAAACAGAAGAGCGTTTAGGGAACAGTTCAGTCCGTCACTGTGTGTTGCCAAGCTGGGAAGCTCACCGTTGGCCAGGCCGGGCCGCTCTGCATTAGTGCAGCACAAACCAGCTCCCCACGCTAACCACGGTCAGGATGCCTGGCCACAGAGATTCACCCTTCCTTCCCAAGCCAGGTCGATCCGAACACACTGTGCCTTCAGCAGGCCATCCCTGGGCAGCCTTCCCGAGATTCTGAGTAGCCAGGTACCAGCCCCCCAAAGCTGTCCTCCTGTTCCTTCGCTACGTGGGCAGACAGCTGAGGTAGAAGAGCAGTTTACATTAGTACTCTCTAGTCACGGGCCTTGACTCCAGTTTGCTAGTATTTTCTTTTAAAAGCAACTTGAGAAGCAAGATTATTCTGAAGGTTTACTTACGAGTTTCCCTCTGCTTCCTCCACGAGCATAAAACACGCCCTCCTGGAAGCTCCAAGGCTTAATATAGAGCAGGGAAAGGGGAACTAGACATGACAAGGTGGCCACACCACCCTGAATCAATCTCTTCATTTCCCTCACAAGGTGACTAAGTCATTTAATATCACCAAGGGTAAACCGGTGTGAAAGAACCATGGACTTCATTCTAGCACTTTCCTTAGAAGATGTTCCAGGCATTAACTCTAGGAACACAAAGATTTGTGAAGCTGGGGACGGCCTCTCTCTCTCTCCCCTCTTTTCTCCTCATTCACCCAGGAGTAAGGGTGGGGTGACAGACTAGTTTTAACCCCAGGCTCCATCCCCGACTGGAGTCCGGTTCCTGGATGAGCCCAGGGTCTGAAGCACTCACTACTCAATGTCCTGCCTCAAAACCCCGTGTAGGACGCATCAGCTTAGACATTTAGCTCCGTGGCTAAAGGACCACTGTTGTTTAAGGGAATTAGGAAAACCTCAAAAACTCTTAATTAGTCTGTGAAAGCTTTCATCTGAAAATTTACAATTCCTAGTGAAATTTAAGTGTCACTGAGAAGGGTGCCACTTTAAAGGTTATTATTAATTATTAATAATAATTTTGATCTTATGGCTGAGTGAAAAGCAACAGAAATTTCAAGATATTAAGTCATATTTTCAAAACTATTACTCATGTAATAGTAACAAGCTTGGCCGTTTTTCAAAAACACACCTCCACATCAAATGTGACATAGTAACATTGCAATTAGTCTCCTGATTAAATTATCAATTTTCTCCCTTCTCAAATATTTTTGTCTATTTCACATATGCTATCTGGACTCTTCAGCAACGCCAACGTTTTCCTGTCTCCCTAAAACTGCGTATCATCCATTTTGATTCAACTGAATTATAAATCAATAAGCATTTATTGAAACTCTACCAAATGCTTAGACACTGAGAGATGTAAAACCCTAATAAAATTCTAACTTCTGATTTTAAAGGGCTTGAGATTTATTAGAGAAACAAATATATGTGTCTATCTGTGTGTATACATATGTATCTATACACACACACACACACACACACACACACACACATTGGGGAGGGGTTAAGGAGTTGGCTCATTCAGTTGTAGACTTGCAATTCCAAAATCTGCATCCACAAGTATTTTTCCTCTCTCCATTGAACGTTTGAGAGTGCCATTCATTTTGATTCAGTTAAATGCAGTTGAATCTATCGAGGGCAAGTTGAGACTATGAGACTTGAACTGACAGACTGTAGACCCCGGAAGGAGCTGGCATTGCAGCCGGGTTCACAGGTCATTTCTCTGCAGAATTCCCTCTTCCTCAGAGACTCCAGTCTTCACTCTTCAACTGAGTAAATGAGGGAGGCCTGTCTATTTAACAGGTTCTTCATGCAAAGTTTATTGATTCAAATGTTAATCTCACTCAGAAAAAAAAAAGTCTTCATGATATAGAATGTTTGGCCAAAGAGCTGCATGTGACGACCTAGCCAAACTGACATCCAGAATTAACAAGCACACCCAGATTGGCATAAATGGGAAAGAAAGACAACATAGATTTGTTTGTTTAGTAGCTGGGTAAGGACAAGGAAAGAGAGGTGATCTGGGTCTTTCTGTAGGAGCCATTTAAGCATGGAGACAGCGGCTCAAGGTTGCTATGGTTCTGATGAGGTGTCAAGATAAGCCCGTCTACCCTGGTGATCTGTTCAGGGATATATATAATGGATAAAGATAGAGAGCTGGGAATTAACCAAATCAGCACGATTTGGCCTTCCCAACCACAGGGTCACATCCAACTTGAAACTATGAAGTGAATTAACTTTCTGAGGAGCACTGTACTGGAACAAGATGGGAGAACAAAGGTCTCCCTTTATTGGGAGTGGCCGTCTGAGACCACTTGGCACTCAGAAAGCCAGGGACTGCCTCAGGTTCCTAGAGCAAAGCTCTGGAGCTGACTGCCTGTAGCAAGTCAGAGGTGAGTTCAAGCTGGAGAGCTGAGGTGTGGGAAGATAGCCCTGCAGCCGGGAGCTCACATGCACGTCAGGGAGACTGGAATAGTGGAGTGAGCAGAGGATAGAAAGAAGCGTTGAATGATGGGGAGAGGCACAGGGCTGCAGCCTGGACGGCCCTTCCTGTGGGAAACTGACCATCCAGGTTTTCAGTTGAATAAGGAGCAGGCTCCCCTGAGTGTGTCTGGCTGATCCAGAAACAGTGCTGGGGGCCCCAGGTGAGGAAAGAGCAAACAGTGAAGATCTCAGGTAGGGACCTTGAGAGCGGGCACAAAGGAGACCCAGGAAATGGCCCTGGTGTTTGGGACTGGAGGGTGGGGGGATCTTTAGTTCTTTTGGAAGAGCCATTTTCGTAGAGGGCTGAACAAGAGTCCGGAAGGGAGGAGTCTGCCAGAGGTGGACACTGTTGGGGATGGAAATGAGAGGAAGGCATCAGAGGGAGGTCCAGGAAGCTCAACACCTGTGCCTGTGTGGACAATGAGTCCAGGGGGAGCTGTTGGCATTTTCCGAAGAAAGGAGGAAAGGGGAGGGCGGGCCCAGAAGCGGTAGAAGGTTGACGGTTCCTTCAGGGCAGTCTGTCTGGAGCCGGTTCCTTCAGGGCAGTCTGGAGCCGCTGAAGAAGATTTCAGACTTGTGACTCTCCAGTACCCCCAGGAGTGTTCCAAGAGTCCCTCAGAATTCTCAAGATGTGCAGTGGGACTAAATGGCCAAGCGAGCTTCTACCTTAAAGACTCCTCCAAAAGGGCTTTTCTTGGGGTGGAGGAGAGGGGTAGGGACATCTCAAATTCAGCTGAAAGATGTTATTTTAGTACTTTCTGTGAATTTAGAAAATGAAAAAGCCATCCCCAGCTGGGGATTTTAACCTGGTCAGCTCCAATGTTCTTTAGTGACTTGGAGAGTGCACATTAGTATCAGCTATAGTCCTCAGTTTAACAGCTTCGGACGGCAAGACAAGGGGGACAAAGGTGTAGAGTCCATTCTGATCCTACAGTGTTATTGGAATCAGGAGCTGGGCTTGGGGAGCTCCCTGGGATTCTGCCAGCAAGGAGCAGCCATCATGAAAATTGCTGTAGTATCCTAGAGCCAGGAGCATCCCTTCCCCCAGCCCCATCATCAAGGAATCTCTGCCATTTTACATGTGTTGAGTCATAGAAGCAGAGATGAGTCCAAGTTCATCTCAGCTCAGGAATCCCTCTGAGAACCAAGACAGGGACAGGGTGGTTGTGGAAGGTGTGTGGTCTGGCATAAACAAGGACTGTCACAACAGCCTTTAACCTTAAGTTACGACAGAATTTTCTGCACAGCAGGCAATACAGTGTTTCCTATGCTGAACGAAGAACTAGAGCTCTGTCTGAGTGTCCAGTTGGGCTGGTTATGCCTCTCCTCAGCTCTGCAGGACCACACGCCCAGCTGGGCTTTCCTGGAAAGATCTGTTAGAACCTTCTCGTAGATGCTGGTTATTCCTGTGACTCTACTACTGAGCCTGCATCTCACTCACCTTGGCCTTTGGCACCCACTGCATCATCTGCTTTTTCTCTTGATTGAGTGCACTTTTCAAGCATATGGCCCTGTGCTCGGTTCCCAGGTCCCCTGACTGCCAAGACTTGGGACATATAAGGAAATCTAGATAGAAGGTGTGAGTCAGCTTCTCCTTCCTCCTAACTTTAAGAGTAGAAAGGTTTCTTTTGGCTCCGGTTTCGAGGTTTCAGTCCATGGTTGGCTGTCCCCCTTGCATTTGGGCTGATGAAAAGGCAATACATCGTGGTGGGAGCATATACATGGTAGAAGAAGCTGCTCGCCTCATGGAAACTGGGAAACAGAGAGAGAGGGAGGAGGAGAGATTAGTCTCACAATTCCCTTCAAGACTTAGTAGCATAACCTCAGATCTCTGTTTGGGCGACCTCTCAAAGTTACCACTACCTCCCAATAGCTCCAGGGATGCGGATCAAGCTATGGGACCATTTAGAAACATTCAAATTCTAAAATATAGCGTAGAGACATTGGAGGATGAAGGCAGGAGGCTTTCTGAACCCTCCTGGAGATAGAATGTAGAAGAAATGAGAATCAAAGAGAGAAGCAAGAGGGCTATGGAGATTATGACTTGTTGGCAGATGTTTCTTTCCCACCTGCCAGTTCCCAAATAACCAACATGGAGATTTACTATTAATTACAAATGCTTGGCGAATAGCTCAGGCTTGTTACTAGCTAACTCTTACATTTAAATAAGCCCATATTTCTTACCTATGCTTTACCATGTGGCTTGGTGCCTTTTTTTAGTATGGCATGGCTGTCTTGCTTCTCTCTGCATCTGCTGGTGACTCCAGACTCCACCCTTCTCCTTCCCAGCATTCTCAGTTTGGCTCTCTCGTCTAACCTTATTCTTTTCAGCTATTGGCCAGTCAGCTTCTTTATTAAACCAATCACAGTGACATATATTCACACAGTGTATGAAATATTCCACAATGACTGATAACTTGATTGGACAGAGAAGCTCCTGGGAGATGCTTAAAGTACAACTTTTGGGTCTGTGATGGTGTTTCCAGAGGCAATTGTATCTTGAGGGCTCTGGCATAATGTTCAATACATTGATGAGCTCCAAGTTCGATAGGCTATTGGAAGATGGTGGGACTGTAAAGGGAGGGGAGTGTCTTTGAAGAGTGTATCTTTCTCTGACCCTTTCCTTTCTGGCTCTACTTCCTGAGTGCCGTGAAGTGAGCAGCCTCCAACATGTGTGCCTGAACCATGACATTCTGCTCACCACAAGTTCATAGCAATTGAGCAAGTGACCCTTTGACTGAAGGCCTCTGAATCTCTGTTCCATACTAAGTCCTCCCTCCTCTGAACTGTTTCAGATATTTTTCACAGTGATAATAATCGAACAGAAAGATGAAGACAAGTTTACCAGTTGGAGAAAAGACACGGAGCCCTGGGAGTGTCAGCATACCTGGGCAGGTGCTCACCCTAGCCTTTGCCCCCAGACAGCCTTGCATTAGATCATGGGCATGTGATTCACTGTGGCCAATGGGACCCACAATGATCTTGTAGGGGAGCCTGTAGAAGAGTTTCTCCTTCCTTTAAACTGATGTACTTTGGAAGGGATGTGTCCCCAGCTGGACACAAATGTGCTTGCGTGTGGTACATGAACAATAGTACCACTCTTATAACAACAAAGCTGAGCAATAGGAAATGCTGGGTCCTTGGTGGCATCTTTGATCCTTCTCTGCCCCAGAATGCTGATGTAAGCAAATATCCCAATTAAAAAAAAAATAGTTCCCAAAGCTGGGATTAGTAAAAGAGGCCTGAAATTCTAGCTACTTGGGAGGATAATGCAGGAAGGTCACAAGTTAAGCCTGTCTGGGCATTTTAGTGAGGTCCTGTCTCAACAGCAATGATGATGGTGGTGGTGGTGGAGAAGAAGAATGAGGAGAAGGAGGAGGAGGAAGAGGAGGAGGAGGAGGAAGAAGAGGAGGAGGAGGAGAGAGCGGAGATAGAGATTGTTGATAGAGCACCTGCCTAGATTCAATCTCCAGTACCACAAAAAGCAAACAAAAAAGCAAAAGCAATCTTTCTATATCTACCCATCTCAATATATGCATATAAATTTAGAGGAATTCCCAGTTTCGTAACCCAAGGAGGATTTTGCACACATCCCTGCCCATGCACGTACATAATCTGCCCCATATACTAGAAGGTGCATCTGTTAAGTTTAAGAATCAGCACTGTGACACCATCACTGTCAGCCATCGGGTGTACAGATGACCATCCTGTGTGTGCCACTGTGGCTCCACACAGAGCAGTCCCAATGTCCTGCAAGTGCTGTGTTCTCTGCTGTTCATCTTTCCTACAACTAACTACAGCATCATTTACCTTTTCCTGTCCTGTGGATTACATAGTTTGGGATTTTTTTTTCCTTTTCCAGAGATTACATATTTGGGATCACACAGTATGTAGCCTTCCAAATGTCTGCTGTCTCTTATGGCCAAGCTACCCTGAAATACATTTTATTAAGACGTAATTAATGTAAAACAAACTACATGTTTCAATTGCACTATTTGATGTTTTTACACTCACATATTTTCCTTTTTAAAGATTTAAATTTATTTTTTAGTTATGTGTGTGTCTGTGTAGGGGCATGTGCATATGAGTGCAGGTGCCTGTGGAGGCCAGAAGAGGGCACTGGACCCCTTGAAGCTGTGAGCAACCCTACAAGTATGCTGGGACTAGAACTCTGATCCTCTGGTGAGGAATAGTAAGTGGCGTGAGCACTTTAGAAGCTGATGGCCAACTCTTAAAGATTGAATCCAGCACTCATTCTTAGGTTCAGAACCATCTCCAAGCCCTGTGAATACTTTAAAAGTTGGCTGTTATGTTAGCATTTATAAAGAACTACCATAGTATTCACCTTGTCAGACAGCAGAATCTGGTCACGTCCTCCAGGGTCCACACCTACACTTGGTATAACACTTTACAGTGGTCCTTGGCAAAGCTGCTGTAAACAGATTTGAACTCATATCAAAGAGGCTGTCTGCTACCCATTTGCATATCCACATCACTTGTTGGTAGGAAATGCTGTGGTCGCCTTTCTGGTTGGTACAGGCATCTTCTCTTGCTGTTGAGTTGTTTGTTCTCAAACAAGTTGCCTACTCATTCTGTGTTTCTGTAACTACAACACGATGGGACTGGGTAAATAAGGTGAGCTCTGATGCCTTCTCTACCTTTAAAATCCTAAACCACCTGTCACTGCAAAATTATCATACGTGATCTGGGTGACACTAAGAATTCTAACATTTCCCAGCATCCTCTTTGCACACTCACAGGACATGTGATCTCTTGAGTCCTTGAGGAAGCACTGTGTACATAGTGGAAACCCTACAAATGCTTCCTCCTCACAGAGGGAGGTAGTGTCAGGCACACGGAATGCAAGGAGGGAGCCACTCTGCTGACATCTGGGTGTCTGGCTTACAGCAACCTGCTGCTCAGCCCCAGAGCCTCACTCCAGAGTCTGCAGACCCGGATGCTGATGAGCTAGATCAAAGATGCAACCCAGTGCATCCGATGGGAATGAGCAGAGGGGGAAAGTTGCCTCTGAGATTAAAAACATAATTAATAGTCTTCTAATCGTGGAGCTATAAATAGATCAAGGCAGTTCTTTGTATGCTGAGATGGAGTGAGCACAAAGAATTTAGAGGAAGGAAGGGGGTGTGGGCAGCAGGGGGGTATGGACAGCAGGGGGTGGGGTATGGGCAACAAGAAGGGGGTCACAGGCAGAGAACTGCACAACAAGGTCAACAGAAGTGTAGTGGCTTATTATGTTTGTCTCTACTGCTATCTTATAGGAAACATGACCTTACCTAATTGTGGTTACCTCTAAGGAGGGACCTGCTGCTAAAGGACAGGAGCTGAGGAGGGAGCCTTTATGTGGCATTCTTTTTGGTATATCTTAAATTTTTATTCACACGAACAACTGCTTATTCAAAAACTAAATCATTCAACCCCAATAACAACAATAATAAAAACAATTAGCTGTAAAATTATGTTAATATAGGATTATAGTCATATAATTATATGTTAACTGTATTATTTTTGCAGCTGTATACACCAATAACTTACTATAATATAAACACCGGGGGAAAAAAAACAAATAATAAAACAAATGGACCTGAAGCCAGCTACTGGCTGGGTAGTTGTGGCTTGGAGCTTCCATTTGCCTATAAAGCTAAATAGCATTTTTACCCCTACACTAATTACCAGACGGGGCAGTAAATGGGGTGGGCACAGCACACAGGGGTGTGAGTGGCTGGCATGTTCACCAGCTCAGGACCCATCTGTGAGTGGAGGGCCAAAGCCATGGGGACACTGGGCAGAGGAGCAAGGGGACAGAGTGGGATATCTGGACTAAGGTAAGCAGCTGTGCCCTTGAAAGCAGCTGTGCCTGGCTGCAGAGACAGAAGTGGTTTGTAAATTCCGGACTAAACCCCCAAAGGATGTGTTCTGCTCTGGAGCTTTCTGAGCCCCGGCTTCCTCTTGGCCTCCATTGCTTTGGCCTCCACAGGATAAACACTGGATTTACACAGTCCTAAAGGCTGGTCCTGGCCAAGCCTCTCGGGGTTTCTTGGGTTGACCTTGTTTGAGCAGCCCCGGGGCTTTAAACGGCTTCGCTGTGTCCAGCTTCTCCTATTCACTCACACGTGGGTGCCTCTGTCGGGCAGGGTGACGGCTGCTGCTCCGATGTGAGCCAGGGTTGCCTCATCATCCCCACGCTTCTTCATTTCCAGGAATGAGAAGGGGTCATGGGACAAAGAAGTGGTTAGCTCTTCCCCTTGTTTTTCTGCGGGGCGACCCTGCAGCTGGAACTCAGAGCTAAGGGAACAGGGCTGCGACAGCCAGTGTCACCCCACACACCTGCAGTCTTTTCTTCCTGTGGCCTCTCTCTTAAACGAGAGAAAATCAAACCCAGAAATACAAAGACTTCAGGGTGAGCTTCAAGTGGAACCCTTGTCTTCCAGCTGATCTCGGCAGGCTCCCTCCACACTTGACTACTTGAAACCACAGACTTAGTAGAAAGAAGAAAACACTGTGAGTTCCCTAATGTTACTGTCCCCTCACTGCGGGCACCAAGAGCTTTCTCTGAGGGACCCCTCCCCCTGGTACCTCCCAGTGGCGCTGCTCTAGAAGAAATAGGACTTTAGCGTTAGAGATGGAAAAACATCTTGCCAGGAGGCAGAGACTCTGGAAAATTGCTAATAAATTGCTACTGCTTGCTATTAAAAGGATCGGTAAGATAAGGCTAAAAAGTGACTGATGGAGGCCCTCACATTTTGAGTATTAATGGGGGACATGGCGCCTGGCAGCTAGGAACAGTCTCAGAACCAGCGCATGCCATTCACCTCCTCCCGCAAAAACTCCAACAGCTTCATTCATTGCCTTTAGACCTGGAGTTACGGATGTTAGTTTTGAAAAAGGAAGTTATTTGGGGGAGAACTAGGTATCAGAGAAACTGCTTTTTGTTAGCAACATTGAAAATTTTATTCACAAGAGTCTCATGGGGCACCATTAGAATGGGGTGTATGCTCTTTGGGGCTGTGCCAAGACAGAAAGGAACCCAGGCATGCAGAGGGCTCCATGCTATTGCAGCCCTGCTCTGGCGCCCTGAGTACTGCTTGACTGAAAATCTTGTTCAGTGCCTCTCTTCACCTCAGCAGACGGCCCTGAGGAGAACAGCAGGACCCCACAGTCAAGTGGGCACTCGAAGGGATGGGAAGCAGGGTCTTTGGGGGACTGATCTCTCCCCAGTGGCCTTCCATCATCCAAGAGGGAGGCACCAGGCATCCACAGCTGAGCTTTGAATCACAAATTTCTACCTGTCTTCTCATTTTCTGGCTGCCAGATAGGCAGCTCCAGCCACAGAGAAGCCTCTAGTGAGATCCAAGGAGTCTCGTTAGTGGGGAGTTCAGCTCGCCTTCCACTTGTCCATAGGATTTCCCACTCGCGGGCCCTTCCATATAACACAACTTCCCATCCAAGTGTCTGCGAACTTGTAGAAGTTCCCACATTTGCCTCCTCAGGGATCACCCCGAGTTCACTGCCTCTGTAAAAAGCAAGACTCTAAGGCAAATGTTGCCTGAGAGGGCTGCCTGAAGGGGGCCCAGTGTCACATAAACGGCAGCTCTGGTCGGGGATTTAAGAATCTGGGCCTTATGCGAGCGCAAGCCATCTTTGGACAAATGATTTGGGCTCTCTGGCTAGCTCCTCAGTTTCCTTCCCCAGGTGCCCTTTGATGCTCCATTTTCTCCCGCTCCAGGGAGCTCTGAATTTGCTGAGTGTACATACAGGAAAGTTGGGGCCTGAGGGAACTGTGACTACAAAAGGCCAGAACCCAAACACTCCTGAGATCTACATGAGTCAGCCTTGTCTACCAGGAACAGCTCCTCTGCGTCTCTGACTCAGGACAACCAACTCAATACTGCTGCCGGCGTCTGAGCAGAACTGCAGGCCAGCAAGGGGCTGGCGGCGTGGTGGAGGGAGGCTGCAGGGCATAGACAGCTCTAAGTGGGTTGGCATACAGACAAGAGGTTGCTGATCCCGTTGCCCACCCTTGTGGACTGAGGCCAGCCTTTTACTTTTCAGGCCTGTGGCAACTTACTAAGGGCATTTGCAGACTGCACCTCTTCTGTGCCCTGCAGCTTTCAACCAGCATTTCTGTTCTGCAGAGCAGCCATAGACTAAGGCCACTGAAAACATGCTACGAAACATGTTTTTAAAAAATGCAAAAGGGTACTGCTAGAAACAGCTGTGTCCTCCTACCTGGGACCTCGCTTGGTGGGGACAGATAGATATCTGTCTTCTCACAAGGATACTTACTTAGGCAGTCGGCAAGGTACAGACTCTAGCTTGGAGCTCCTGGCCTGCCAATGAGCACAAGGTACTCACTGGACATCCGGGAGGCACCTCACCTGAGCATCTTTAGGGGACCTGTCATCCTCAGTTGGCCTGAAGGTGGCAGCTCTTCCCAGGTCTGCAGTGCACTGAGAATTTGCTTTTCTAAAGCCCTTGAAAGTAGGCCAGCTTCCCTCTCCCTGCCTGGACCGCAGCCAGCCTTAGCAGATTATGAAACAGCCTCACTTCTGTTTTCAGAGATCTGTTGGTAGAACCACCCCACCGCCCACCGCTCCTGAACTGGGATGGCACAGAGCAGGCCTGGAACCAGGACAAGCCTCTGAAGGGCAGCACAGGATTCTGGGCAAGCCCCCGGGAGTCCAGCTGATGTGATAGAAATGCACACTGGGGTGCCTGTGAGGCCTGTGGTCTTGGCCCAGCATCCAAACCCATCTGAGGAAAATCAGAATAGCCACGACTTCCTCTCTGACCTCCTACCCTTCCGTCTTCCTCCTAAACTAGTCAAATTGCTGAGTCACGTAGCCAGGTGACTTGGAATAGTATAGGTGGAGCCTGTAAAATAATGTAGGCACGTACAGGTCCAGCAAAAATTCAAAGCTGGCTGGGCGATTGGTGGCACATGCCTTTAATCCCAGCACTCGGAAGGCAGAGCCAGGCGGATCTCTGTGAGTTCAAGGCCAGCCTGGGCTACCAAGTGAGATTCAGGACAGGCACCAAAACTACACAGAGAAACCCTGTCTCAAACAAAACAAAACAATTCAAAGTTGGCGTCCAGTGTGGCAGGAGTTGGTAGCCACAGACCACACATGCTGCAGTGAGATGTACTGCATACGCTGCTGAACATGCTGAGGACATCAGCTCCAGCCTTTGCATCCTGCATGAGTATCCCAGGAGTGTCTGATAATGACGAAAACAGTCTGAGCTAGCATTGATCTAACTATGTGCCCATCATCCTTCCAGGAGATTTTGTCTACTGGTTTGTTTAATGAAAATGGCCCTGGACTGCTGGTATTCAATGATGAAATGATAAAACTGAGATACATAGAGTTTGCACTACTTGTCCAAGGCCATACAGCAAAAATGAGTGGTTCTAAGATTCAAACCCAAAGCGATCTATCTTGGCTCAAGAGCTGAACTATGGTCATTGTTGATGATACGGTGTGCATTGCCTCCCACACAGACAAGACACAGAATCTCAGATAAGCAGGTTTCTGGGCCCCAAGTCTGCCCTTCATCCAGAGTGTAACATGTCATTCAGTCATCAGCATAGAATGGAAACTCTGTGGTCCAAGTAACAGCCACGCAGAGCTACAGGAAGTCCACTTTGGGGGCCAGAATAAATGAGGCCATATTTAATTCATTCCCAGGGTGCCAGGCTTCTCCTGGACCCCTCCCTCAACACCTTGGCTCCACCATTCTGTCTCTAGCCCCTAAATGAGTCGGTGCAGCCCCTAACAAGGCAGCAGACCCCAGGGAATAGCAGCAGCAGTAGAATAATGAGTGCACAGTGCCGGATGGGAACTACAGAGACATTAGGATGGAAAATAAGCTAGAGAAGAGATGGATTGGAATGGACTTGGGAGACTTATTTTTTTTCCATTCCACAGATTGCTTTTCAAGGGGAAAAGTAAACAGTAATAGAAAACAATTGTTCAAGGAGTGAAAGACTCTGTTTTCCTGCTATGAGCTTGACTTTCTGGCTGCGTCTGCCTCCCAGGGCTCCATCAGTCTTGAAGCTTGGTGTCCTGGCCTGGGTGTCCAGGACCACTTCGGCGGACTCTGTGTGAATAGGGCGGGGGCTGACAAGGATGCATTTCTTCATCAGTAACCTTTTCCGAGTTGGAGTATGCGGAGTGCCTGGGGGTGAGAGTGGGCATGGCCAGATTGTCTCTGCTCCAGCTGTTAGAACTGATAATCGCCTCCTGGAACAATCCAAGCTATCCCTGGGGCTTTTTAAACCTCCAGGATTTCCAGTACTCCTGCATGGAAGAGGCATCTCAGTGTTCTCCTCTTGCACGGCCAGAGCAACCATTTTATTCCTTAGCCTATCCTCTGCCTGCCCGTCCTTGTTCCTTCCCTCAACCACCTCCATTTAGTTCACATCTCAGCGTCTGCAGCTTAATGATTCCTGGGTGATGCCAGGCGCGTGTGGAGGCTGGACTCTTATAATTGTATTAAGGCCATTTGACAGGACCAAGCTCTCTGTCTTCTATTTCTGTCTGGTTCAACATCTACCATTCCATGTTAATGGCTGAAATAAATGTGAGGGAGAGGATTCATCAACCTTTTCTGGAAGCAGGCGACAGCATAGGGTGTCATGTGCCTTGTGTTCACATCCACGAGGAGATTGATGACCTACACTCTTGACTAATAAGAAGCCTGCCCAGACTTAGATGGACCCAAAAATTCTTTTTTTGGTGTTGTCCGACTTTGAGTTAAATTTATTGCATTCAATATTTTATCTCAGTATCAAATCATAAGGCTAAATGGAGCCTCAGATGTCACCTCTCCGGCCCTGGCTCTTATGGGTTGGCTTTCTCCTTCAACCCCTGCTGGTGTCGTGACCTGACCCAGGACATTTGCTTTGTTAGATATGAAAAGGTTAGTGCTGGGAAGGTCGGGACCACTGGATGGAGCGTTTGACTGGCATGTTTAATCAGGCCATCTGTCATGACTCAAGAACTGGACCTGACTTCTGCGCACGCCCGGCCGCCATCTTCTCTGCCGTCACGGAGAGCTGGGAGTTGCAGAAGCATTATGGCCACCACAGAGGAGCTCCTAGGGAACCCAGAATGAGGAAGCAAGGTGGCCATGTGGGTATGAAGAAAGCCCCATGACAAGGAGCCTCCTGCCCTTACCAAAGAGAAGCAGTGAGGACCCCGTCTATCACCTGTGTGGTGTGGTTTGTGTGATTTAGGATTGTGACAACTTAGGCCTCAGGTGTTATTAGTAGCCTGGTTTACAGCTGGGAAGCCTAGGCTTAGAGAGTTTAAGGACCTTCTCCAGTGCCGCGTGGATAGTTGGTCATAATGGGATTCTGTCCCTAGCTAAGGGCTGAACCGGACTGTTAACAGTGAAGCCTGGCCACCAGCCCCCTAGGGACACAGCTAACTAAACACTCAGCAATGGAGAAAGAATGCAGCACCATTTCCTTTCCTCTGGCTCCTGAAAAACCGCACTCCTCTCTGTCTCCCTTGAGAAGGCTTTTCTCCTGCATGTGATGGGTTCCTGAGGGGTTTTAGGGAGAAGCTGGTGTCCTTGGCACCTTCGTTCCCAGAAGGACTACCAGGTTTATTTCTTATCTGTTCCTAGGTCTGCTGTTCACACACTAGTATGGGGAATGAAACCCCAATTTTACACGAACCTGGCCGTTCTAACAGCTTTATTATCACATCTGTGAGCTTCAGTTTGGCAAGTGAGTGAATTTGTAGCTTGAGGCTTCTAGAGCACTCAATGCGACATGACCAGGGTATGAAGCAAGGCTTTCCATGGTCTCCTGCTATAGATGGAACTATGGGAGGCAAAAGTGTAAGTGTGGCCAGGAACAACCGGAAGCCAGCTCCACAGGGCTTTAACCAGAACAGGGTGAGGTTGTTGCCTCCACTCAGCAAGCAGCTGAGGATGTTAGGCCTATGATGATAAAGCAGGTGCTCTTGACCCTCCTGGAAGGTTCCTGGACTTCTGGGATGGAAGATGGCTGCGTTCCTGGAGGCACACCATCTACTGAAAGCTACAGGGTAGAGAGAGGCAGAGGCTGTTGTACCCTCCTCAGGAAAGCACAGGGCCACCACAGAAGCTACTATTGGACATCTGTGGATATGCCGCAGGCAAGGACTGAGTCATAGGATGCTTCCAGGGGCTAAATCAGGGCATTTCCCTTCTTAATGGAGGTGCCCAAGAGAACGGAGAGGAACTATTTGTTGAGCTAACCAACAATACTATACGGCTGAGGAACCATTTCTCAGCTACGAGCCAGGCTCAGCCAGGTGCTCACTAGCTGTACAGCTCCTGGGTGATTTGCTTGAACTATGAACTTACGGTGTCAACTGTGATGTGGAGATGATAGACTCATTCAGCAAGGCTGCTCTGAGCACTGAACAGCCTGGCAATACAGGACTGTCCCCACACTAGGCACTCATGATAGCAGCAAGACCCCAGGCAAATACAGAGCTCAGAGCCAGCCAGGCTGTCTCCACACCTGGTTCCCTTCTGCTTGCCCCATAGGGCAGCCCAGGCTCAGTGAGCTTCTAGAATGAAGCACAAGGTGCCCTCTCCCAGGGCAATAGAGCCCAGTTGTTGAAAGGCAGGGCCTCAAGGTCAGATGGTTCCATCCCTCATAGCTGTAGGCTGCAGCTCTTACTGAAGTTCCTAGAATCTCACCGTCTTTGAACAGGGGTGAGGTTCATTCTGACATCATTGGATTTTATCAAGGCTACTATGATACTGCTTGTGAAATAGTCTGTCACAAAACAGAACTTGAGGACAGGGGGCTGTTGTCACTGGATACAAGACTCCCCAGAGTCTTGCTGGAATGTGGTTGGGCGGAAGGAGGGGGCCTGGGTTTGAACTGCGGCTCTGTCTGGCAGGATGCCCTTTTAGCCGGTGGGACTTGCTTTACTTGTACACTGGCACTGGAGCCTTCCCTGCTCTCTACCCTGGACAGCAGGCCGGGCACTGGAATAGTACCGAGCACAGGAAGGACCCAGGAAGTGCCCGTGTGTAGAAGTTGTTTTCTCTTGTCCAACAAGGCTGCCAGGCTGTGATGGGCTTAGGTGTGGAGGTGCTTAGCATCTCACCAGAAAGAAGGCTCCAAGGTTTCCTTGAAATTCCTTGACAGGATGCCTGCTTTATGTCACTCGACACCACCACAGCCCCTGGGACCCATGGGTCAGTTCAGCAAAGAGGAACAGACACAGCACAGGTCCTGCTCAGTCTGGGGTCTATGTTGGCAGAGAAAGCCAAAGAAGATGCCAGGAAGCACCAAAAGGCACATTCACCACAAGGCAGTGGCAGTTCACCTTGTGAATCTCCCAGACTGCTGTGGAAGCAGGGAGAGCAAGCCAGCAAGAAGTCATTACAGTTTCTGTGTGACTCTTCCCGGGCTCGGGAACGTGGGTAGACCTCACGGCTGTTCTCTGTGACTTAAAGGGGAAAGAGCCAAGGAAGACAGAGTTCTGCCCCAGAGATGCAGCCTCATCCTGGGGGCTCTGTGAAATGATTTCTGCTGGGGGTTTCCACTCTACATCCGGTTAAAAGGGGACAATCAAGGACCAAGAAGCTACTTGCTCAGGAAGTAGGAGCAGATCTTGTTTGCAGGAAGCAAAGGTTGACACAGATGTGATGTGAAGCTGAACCCCAGAACCATACAGTTACCTCGGGCCTGATCTCATGGGCTTTTAAACCAGATGCTGTTCAGTCCGATCAGGCTAAAGCTCGGGGCTCTTTATACAATGAATTTCTTTCACTTCTTCAGACAATTCTGCATCCTGCTGTGCAGATGACACACTGTTGGTCTTTCTCACCAGAAGGTAAAGCCGCCTCATGGCTTGGAGCACAAGGTCTTGGCTGAGCGCTACCTGTTCTGTGGCCTCGGGCCTGCAAACATAGAGTTTGTTGTTCTGTACTATGGGCAGGTGGTACTTTACCACCAGACGCATAAATGTGTGCTCAACTATCGGTGTTCTTCAGCATCGTTATTACTTGTTACTAGTTACATTGTTACTACGTATGGGCCTCTAGATCAGTCCGTCTTATACAATAATCTAGCCCCCAACACCAGGGACCATCCTCTAGTGTCTTATTTTTGTTTTTATTTAGTCATGGACCTACTGAAGCTTCAGCACCCCCTTCTCCAGGATGCTTGCCCCTTTCCTTACACAGACTTACCAACGAGACTTCAACCAGCTGACAAGAAGGTTGACATACACGTGTCTCGATGCAATTGAAGTTAACAAATATCCACAAGGAAGCCCGGGAAAAGCTAAACAGATGCACCCTCGCAGTTTTGAAGTAGAGAAACTGAAGAGGGGCTTAAAAGACTAGACTCCTGGGCTGTGATCCAAACCTTACAGCTTGATCTGAATTCTTCCTTGGGAAAATTCAAGAAATGGGTTGTAGTGGGTGGTTGTCTGTGCCGTGCCCTGAAGCACTGCCCCTAGTGAGGCAGCAGATAGCTGCTACGTACCTGCTGCTAGGACCTTGGGCGTGGCCCAGCCAGGGACCCTTAAGACCTGGGATGCACATAACATGCTCTCTCTTCTCTTTGCTACCTTGTGGTCTTGGATGCTGGTGTGGATTAGGGCAGAGCTCTCCAGAGAACAGTGCTGGACCGTGCCTCACCTTTCCAGGATCCTGCTACAATCCCTCTTTCCTGTATTGTGAGTTTCCTGTATCGTGAATTAATCATTAAGCTATTTGCATGGATTGGTAGAGATTTAATCGCATTATCTGGCACCCAACATAGGGCATGGGTCAAGAGTCTTTGTGTGTGTCTACAGCTGTGTACGGTGAAAAGAAATAACACTTGATAATGACCACCCAAGGCCCTGTTCTCCATCAAAGGAGCCTGGCTAGGCAGGAGAGAGATGTCCTGAGTCTGTAAGACATTGTGGACAGTCTCAGGAAGGTCAAAACCAGCTCTAGCAAAGACAGCCCTGCCTGGCTGACCCAGACAGGGAGAGCCGGGATAGATCCTCCCGTGAGGATGACAGAGGTTCTAAAGGACTCAAGGTTCTTCAGACCAGAGCAGTCACATCTAGGCTATGGGAGTCGTCACCTGCTCTTCTTCCATTAGATTCTTTCCTCTGAGGTCTACAGCGATGTTCTGAAAGGGGAACTTTGAACGGTTGCTCATTTATTGTTAGTTGCTGTGTGTACGTAGCATATGGTTTCCAGTGTGTGTACGTGGTGGGATGGTGACCTTGAGATAATTAGTGCATCCTTACTTAGTGTGCTTGGTCTTGTGGTGCCTGGGATGCGTCTTACGGGCAGGTGGGGTACTGCTGGTCTTTTGAACTCGCTCCTCCCATCCACCTGACACCTCTGGTTTTCACAGCATCTTCCAAATCCCCTGTCCCAGGCCCTGGCAACTGCCACTCTGCCCTCTACTTCTGTGATTGGGCAGTCACATGGCCTGGCTTGCTTCGCTTAGCACAATGCCTTCCAAGTTCATCTACTCTGTTGAAAATGACAGGATTTTTTTTTTCTCTTTTAATACCCGTTGATGGCTGTTTGGGTTGCTTCCATACTTGGACTATTATGAACAGGGACGAGATGAGCACAGGAATATAGATGTCTCTTTGACACGCTAACTTCGTTTCCTGAGGATTCAGACCCAGTAATGGGATGACTAGATCATACAGTAGATTTATTGCTGTTTTTTAAAAACCTTCTAGTGTTTTTCATAACGGCTGAACTACATCCCCACCCACACTGTATAGTGTTCCTTACAAAAGGAATCTTTAGAAAAGCTGCACCCTGCTCATAGTGAATGGGTGGTGATTTGTTTTTAAAATAAAATCCAACATTTAATTTTCTGTTAGTGTCTCCTGGCCTCCCTCAGTCTTTCTCTCCACGGCCTTTACACAAGACGAGAGAAAACTACTCCCAGTGGGTGGCTTCTGTGGATCAGAGTCATTAGCTCCATCTCCTTCTCATCCCTCTATTCACAGGTAGTAGGCAGAGTTCCTGACTGATACCCAGAGGTCAAAAGGCACAGGTGTGTTTGTGAGCTTGGACAAGTGACATAACTCTGTCTGATCTTCAGGGTCTTCATTGGCAATAAGATAATTAATGAGCCAGGCGGTGGTGGCGCACGCCTTTAATCCCAGCACTCGGGAGGCAGAGGCAGGCGGATCTCTGTGAGTTCGAGGCCAGCCTGGGCTACCAAGTGAATCCCAGGAAAGGCGCAAAGGTACACAGAGAAACCCTGTCTTGAAAAACAAAAACAAACAAACAAAAAAAGATAATTAATGAGGTTGTAGTGAGAAGTACCAGAATTAAGAATACCTCCCAGTTCCCAGTAACTGTTATGAGTCATGGATTGTAAGGCAGACTCACACTCTCCTGCTCACATGATCTCAGACACTGAGTGTGCTCTGACTCTCTCTGTGTCACTCAGGAATATGAGTGAAGTGTTATCTGCTACTCTAGGGAGTCATCCAAGGGGGTGAGAAGTGGAAGTGGGTGGGGGTAGGTGGGGGGATTCAGCGAGGACTGGCACGGGAGTGAGGCTGTCAGGTGGCTTGTCCTCAGGCTTGTGTTCATCAGCCACTTTGAGATGTTTACATTTTGGCCTAAGAGGAAGTGCTCTCAAGATCCGGGGCATGTGAAACTGAGTCAGGGTATGTGTGTTACGCTTAAATGGAGTCTCCGGTGACGTAGGGCTGCAAAGCGCAATCTGTTCTAAATTTATGTCAAATGACAAGTCATCTCACTATGTTTTCTTGGGTCAAAAAGCAAAGCTCTAACTTATTGTTGCATGCTGAAGGAGCTTCTGCTTTATTTCAGTTTCTGGCAAGCTCTCAGAAGCACCAGTTGGCCAATAGGCCCCTTTTCCAGCTGAAGGGGGACGATGAACATGGATGTTGAGGCCCAAACTGTCTCTCCTGCCAGACATAGGTGGAGGAGGTCATGAAGCTCCAGCTGCTTCTGGTCTCCTCCAGGTTCCCACCCACATGGCCCCCAGGCAGGTTCTCTGTGCCCTTCTTGGGAAGACCACACATGGCTATGCAGAGCACCCGCAGAGCTTGGGGACTTGAACATGTACCAACATCTGCACTGCTGGGTCCTATCTGTGCTCAGGCCTAGGACCCTGCCAGGCTGTGCTCACATGAAAGGATGCTCTGACTTTAGGGCTGAGCCTAAGGCACTGGCCTGGCTTTGATAGTCACTTTCAAATGTGCCTGGACGCCTGGGACTTTAGGCAGGCATCAGGTCAGATATGCAGTTCTTGGTTTCTGCTTCTGTGGGCAATACCCTTCACTGATAGGCACTCTTCATCAAAGGCCTTAGATTAGTGGTCACTGAAAACTCAACACAGGTGGAAGAAATGCCAGTTTGTATTCATTTTCCAACCAGATCTGGTTACACTCTGTGTCCTGAATAGGTGAACTCATTGTGTGTATGTGTGTATGTGTGTGTGTGAACTCTGTGGTGTGGCTGGTGTTTAACAGCTGATGGATGGTGGTATAGATCATTCACTGGCACCTCCCCATGCCCCAGCATTGTGGGAGTCGCACAAAGAGCCACCACCAGCCACCATGCAGCCATCCCCAGGTCAATGCATGCAGCCATGCCCAGGTCAATGTATGCAGCCATGCCCAGGTCAATGTCCTGCAACCATCCCCAAGTCAATGCATGCAGCCATCCCCAGGTCAATGTCCTACATCCATCCCCAGGTCAATGTATGCAACCATCCCCAGGTCAATGCATGCAGCCATCCCCAGGTCAATGCATGCAGCCATCCCCAGGTCAATGCATGCAGCCATCCCCAGGTCAATGTCCTGCAGTGAGGTTGTCTCTCCAGCCTCTGCTCAGCACAGCACCTTGTCTTCCACCTCCAGAGCCCAGGCTGTAAAGTCCTTCATTCAATCTCTTCTACAGCAGTGACCACCGAACCCAGAAAGATGAGTGGCTCCACATCCAGGGCTCTCTGTAGCTTTAACCCTTCATTCAAAAACATGAAATCCCAAATCTTCCAAACTCCAGTTATTTTTCTCACTGACCCTATGCCCCAAGTAGGAAAATCCATATGTGACCACATGTGCCAGGCTGCAGTCAAATGTAGATGCTCTAAAGATACAATATTCGTTAATCTTTAGGCTTTATGCATATATAAATACATTTCATCTTTAGATTGAGGTCCTATATCCAGCATATCTCATTTTATATATGCACATATTCCAAAGTTAAAAATAATATCTGAACGATTGTTGGTCCCAAGCACTTCTGACAAAGAGGAGTCTGCCTGTTTGCAGGAAAGGTGGGGGACTGTAGAACTTGAAGAGGAAGGGACATGCTAGTAGAAGGGAATGATGGACACGCAGGGAAGAAAGGAACAGTAACCCCCAGAAATCCAAGGATCTGCACTTACAGAAAGGTGATGGGAAGGGTGTAGATGGTACATGATGCTAGCGGTGTCTTCCACCCTTCTCATTTCCCGTCCTACAGAACTAAGTGTGAATTTCAAGTAGGAACAAACTTCAGTCCAGTATCCTCATAGGTGAGCTAGAATGTCTACGTGATCTTCTTTCCCAGTCTCTGAAGCAGTGGATTGGCCCCAAGAAGCTGCAGGATCATGCCCTCCATTTACTTCCATCATCCTCATTACCAGCTTCCAGGGGCTCTGGAGCCAGAAGGCCCTGGACAGTTTGTGTCAATCAACCATGAGAGAAACCTCCAGGCAAACCTAAGGTTAGCCTCTGGGCATGCCAATGAGGGATTTTGTGGATTAGGTTAGTTTATGTGGGAAGATCTACCAAAAAGTGGGCAGCACCATCCCCTAGGCCTGGGCCCTGAACTGCATGAGAAGCTGAGCACCAGCATGCTTTCTGCCTCTTAATTGCAGGTGCATTGTGAATGGCTGGCCCAGGTTCCTGCTCGTGATGGACTACAGACCCTTCCTCCTTATTTGGTTTTGCCAGGCATTGGTCCCAGCAACCTGGAAAGCAATTAAGAGGCACACTGAACTCTCTTTGGGTATTGAGACCTACCTGCCTGAACCCAAGGGGGAGTTACAACATCTGCCATCTGTACTGACTACTGGAGATGTAAGTCACGGAAGAGCTCAAGGAGGTCAAATGGTAAGGCCTGGGAATGGCCCTCAGGAAGGCCTGTGAGCAGCGTGTTCATCAACTCTGGCTGTTGGAACAAAGTGTCATGGTGGCAGGGGTGGGGTGGGGGTCCTTGGCTTAAGAAAAAGGAAATTCTTTTCTTATAGTCCTGGAAGCTGGAAGTCCAAACCAAGATGCTACCAGAATTGGCTTCTTTTAAGGCCTCTCTGTGTGGCCTCCTCACTGTGTCTCACACAGCCCTTGCTGTGTCCATGTAGGCCCTTAGGCTCTCTGTAGAGGCTCTCTAGATCCTGGAGGCCACATCCGCAGAATCTTCTTCTTTTTCTAATTTTATTTTGAGACAGGGTCTTGTTATATACCCCAGATGTCCTGGAACTCACCATATAGACCAGGAAGGTCTCAAACTCATTCAGATCCACCGGACTCTGACTCCTGAGTACTGTGATTTAAACCAAGAACCACCACATCCCTGAATCCAACTGAGATTCCTCAGGAGACTCCCTGCATACTGAACCCATGCAGACATTTTTCCATTGTTCTCTAAACAATACAGTCTAAACTAGTTCTGTAGTGTTCAACAGTGTAAGTTGTCTAGAGACAATTTAACATTTGTGTATACATATGAATTGTAGGAACAGGCTGGGGAGAAGGCCCAGTTGGCGAGGGCTTGCTGCACCAAGTTTAGGACCTGAGTTTGGATTCATGGCACCCACCTAAAAGCTAGATCCTGCAGTGCCTGCAATCCCAGCCATGGGTAGGCAGGAGAAGACCCCTCAGGGCTTCCGGGCCCGTCCAGCTGAGTCCATGAGCTCTGGGTTTAGTGAGAATCATACCCTTCCATTTCATCCTTGTACTTTATGGATATATTTGTATCCATGCATTTATATGACTGTCACATATGACGTGATATTTCATACTACTCTAAGAGGTGTTTTTGACCTATGTGGATATACAGTTAAATCTTTTATAACCATGTATCTTTTTAATGTGTTTTAAAATACATTTTAAATTAAAATAGTCACTCCACTTACTCCCTGGCCTTTCCTCCCTCCAGGCCCTCCTAGGTACCCTCTCTCCATACCTCTCACATCGATAGCCTGTTCTTCTTTGATTATTATTGTTGCATGTACATACATATATATGTAGATATATGCACAAATATATAAATACAAGCTGCTGAATCCAATTTCGTTGTTTGTATGGATGTGGTTTCAGGACTGACCACTTTGTGTCGGATAACCAACAAGGGAACTCATCCCTGGAAGAGGCCAATTCTCCCTCTCTCACTCGTCAAGAGTTACCTATAGTTCTTAGTTGAGGAGTGAGACCCCATGGAATTTTCTCTCCTCCTGGTTAGGTCCCAGGTCCCAGATGAGTCAAGCTGTATCTCCTGGATCCTCCCTGCTGTCTAGTTTCTATGGGACCGGAAAACTCTATGCAGTCTGCCAAGAGAGGGAAACAATCAAGCCCTACCCAGCTGGGACACCTATGGTCTACAGCAATGACCAGCATGGCCAAATATCTGTGAAGGTACAAAAGCGGTTCCCATGTTGGTGGGATCCAACAGCTGTCTAATTGGACTTAAGGCTCACTCAACAGGAAGGAAGTCACATCTGGTGATAGAAAACTAGCCAACTTCCTGGGGCTAGTGAGGTCATGGACCTCAGAAAGGAATCTACCACCAATAGGGATCTACCACCAATAGGGATCTACCACCAATAGGGATCTACCACCATACTGCCTAGGGCAGCATGATTCCTCACTACATTCTGAATCTTATCCTTGTACCCACAGAGAAGTGTGACTGCCACCCCTCATCCAAGAAACTCTCTACAGCAAATGGAGACCATCACAGAAAACCACAACTGGACACAATACAGAGATGAAGGAAGTGTGGGGAGTCCAGCCCCACTGGATACATCAAACCACAGCTCCTGCGTCTGTGGCTTGTGGACATCAAGGGAGAAGGGATGGAAAGATTGCAAGAACCAGAACTCCAGGAAGCCCACGGTGAAACCGTCTCCCCTAGAAATGGCTGCGTACACAAGTCAGAAACATGTGTGATGATCTTCAAGTCATCGGCAAGTCAGAGACAATTCAAATGGACTTCTGGACCAAAGGGGAAGGGCATTGACCACTGTGTTCCATGTTCCATCATCAGCCTCCTGAAAGAGGTCAGCTGTTAGCACCCTTTTGGGCAGCCTGTAAAGAAACTTTCACAAAACCTTCACCAGCAGTTAAGACTGATTATCTTAGCATCTCTCTGACTATTAATAGAAGAATGGATTTTCTTCTGTGAGCACTTGTCAGGATTAGCATTTCTTAACATGAGTATTGACCGCTTGTCCTCTGTAAACTTTGTTTCTGTCATTTATCTTTGAAATTGACTTTTCTACTGCACATTCCTCATTGATCCCCAAGTGGCATGGGAATATTCTCCACCCGGTGACTATTATTAGAAGTCTTTATTAGAAGAATCTTTGAAATTCCTGTGGCTTGTCAGTCACTTTTCTTTATGCCTTTGGGTGTTCTGTCTTCAAAAGGGTTTTATCATCACAGAAATCCAGAGATGTTCTGTTAGATGAGTTGTCTTTACAGGTCAATCTCAACCCAACTGGAGCTTGTATTTGTGTGTGATGTGAGCCAAGACTCTAGTGTAACTTGCTCCTCAAGAGGCCCTCCTTCCTGGTTTCTCAGTGATGTCTCTGGCTGCCTTTGGAAGCTATGCCTGGAAGTTACAAGCCCACCCAGGCTCCTGAGGTCAGCAGTCAACTCTCCTCTGTTCTCACTTGGCGACTTGTAGGGGTTCTTTCCATGCAGAAAAAGTTCCAGTGATCCCAACTGGGAATGTTTCACAGGTCCACACGTGAGTGGTTCCATCTTTTCCTTTCAGAAGTTGCTCCGACTGCATCACTCTACCTCCCAAATTCATTTCCTTTCCATTTCAACAGGAACCAAACCGAGTTGCTATGTAGCTTGCACTCCCTGAATTAGCACACAAGGCAAGGCCCATCAGTAAGTGCTCCCTGTGCTATAGGAACCCAGGTCATAATCCATGGGGGGTGGGGGATGGGGGGTATGGGTGGGGGTATGGGGGTGGCACATGCCTTTAATCCCAGCACTCAGAGGCAGAGGCAGGTGGATCTCTGTGAGTTTGAGGCCAGTCTGGTCTACAGAGTGAGTTCCAAGACAACCAGGGCTGTTACACAGAGAAACCCTGTCTCGAAACACAAACAAACAAACAAACAAATGTTTGGGCTGGACACATGACTCAGAGGTTAAGAGCACTGACTGCTCTTCCAGAGGTCTTGAGTTTAATTCCCAGCAACCACATGGTGGCTCACAACCATCTATAATGAGATCTGGTGTGCTCTTCTGGCATAAAGTCAACAGAGCACGCATACACATAAAATGAATAAATAAATCCTTAAAAAAAGATATGGGGAGAAAATTATTTTAACTTTTTCACACTAGAACAATACATCCCAACACTCATCTTACAATGGAGCTCCTCTTCCATACAGTATCCTTGGAGAGGCTCCCATCTCCATGTGCTGTGTATATTCAGGGAAGGCCACCTGCCCCATGGTCTGGGGTTTACCCAGACTTAATTCTCCCAGCCCGGGCTCTGAATGTCAGAGCTGAGGCTTCTGCAACTACAGGAGAAAAACAAGACCTGGGAGTAATATTTACAGTCAGTCAGGAACATACCTCAGGACTGGCCGGAAAGAAAGCCTGATGCTTCTAGCAATTGCTGAAGAAGAAACGTCGGCCACCTCATGTTTAGACATACCTCCTCCCTCTCAGGCATGGTTAGCCCTAGAGTTGCCTGAGGAGGTCTCAAATGGGGGTTGCTTGATCAGACTGGCCAGTGGACATGTCTGTGAGGGTGTTTTCTTGATTGATAGTTAAGGTAGGAGGGCCCCGCCCACTATGGGTAGTGGCTAGGTGGGCCTGGTGTATAATAAAGCTAGCTGAATGTGAGCTTGGGAGTGAGCCACAAAGCAGGATTTCTCTGTGGTTTCTGCTTCAGTTCTTGGCTGTTCTCCCACCCGGGCATTGTCGTTCAGTGATTGGTTGTGACCCGGAAGTGTCAGCCAAGCAAACTCTCCCTCCCCAGGATGCTTCAGGTTGTGACATTTATCATAACAGAAAGCACAAACTAGAGCACGGATAAGGGCGGTGGAGAAAATAGACAAATTAGAGGAATAAACTGAGATGAACCAACACAAATCAACCTTTTGGTGATTTTCCCATGACACTTTCATACCCGAAAATTCAACTCTATTTGCTTTTCCTAGTGGCAACTTAGTTCAGACCATGATGTTCGCTTCGATCTCCTAAGGTGATTGGGGGTGTGTATAAAACTCCATAAAGATACGTTTCTGCTTCTATTTAAAAAACTCAGGGCTTCAGGTAGGTCACCTGCCCAAGGACCTCCTGCACTCCACACTATCCCTAGACCCCTCCCTCTTAAGTCACGGTGTCCCAGCCCTCAACTGCCCAGAGGCCACTCTTGCTGCCGGAACTCCAGGGAGGCCACCCACACACAGACCTCCCCGACTCTTTTGGAGACTTCCCTCCTTATCCCCAGTTCCCCCTCCCCTCCTGGCATGGGGACATCATCCACAGGTCACACCATCCAGAAGACCAGAGAGGAAACAGAAACCAAGGAACAAAACATCCAACCAACAAAGACAAACACAGAAACTGGCACCTAGACCTATAATCACCCCAACCCTTGACCAGTCTAAAAACACAATCAACAACAGCCAAGGCAATACAGCACCTCCAGAGCCCAAGCTACCCTACTACAGCAGGCCCTAGATATCCCAACACAGATGAAGAAAAAGACCTTAAAACCATCGTTATGAAGATGATAGAGGTCCTTAAAGAGGAAATGAATAAATCCCTTAAAGAAACCAAGGAAAAGACCATAAAAAATAGAGGAAAACATAAGTGAATCCTAGATGTGAGGGAAAGGATGGCCAGACTGCAACCCACAACTCCAGAGAGGCTAGCTAACAGGGAAAGACTCTAGGAGGGACACATGGATGGCCCAGTGAAGGAGAAGTGGATGAGATCTACATGAATGGACAGGGAGTGGGGGGTGGGGTGGCGGAGGGTGAGGAGTGGGGCATGAGAATATAGGGAAATGGGAGGGTCGAGCTGGAACAGGAACAGAGTAGGAGGGCAGGGAGGGAGATACCATGATAGATGAGGACATCATGGGAATAGGAAGGGTGCCTGGGAAGCTCTCAGGAATTCACAAGTTTGATCCCACCTTGGAGTGCTGGCAGTGGTCCAGAGGGTGCCTGGACTGGTCTACTCTGGTGACCAGCCTAGCAAATACCCTAACAGTCATCATAGAGCTTTTGTCCAGTGACTGATGGAGGCAGGTACAGAGATCCATGGCCAAGCACCAGGCTGTGCTCTGGGAATCCAATCAATGAGAGAGAGAGAGGGAGATTCTGCAGGCAGGGGATGTTGAGATCATGAGGGAAGATGTGCAGAGATGATGGCCACACTAATGGAAGCCCATGAACTGTGGACTGGTGGCTGTGGAGCCCCCATGGGACTGGACTAGGCCCTCTGGATATGGATGATGGTTATTTGGCTCAAACTGCTTGGGGGGCATCCAGGCAGGGGGATCAGGATCCATGCCTGGTGCATGGGCAGGCTTTTGGGAGCCCAGTGCCTGTGGTGTGACACCTTGTGCAGCCTTGATGCAGTGAGGAGGGGCTTGGACCTGCCTAGGCTCAGTTTGCAGGGCTCTACTGACTCCCCATGGGAGACCTTGATTTGGAGGACGTGGGGATGTGGGGTGGCTTGGGAGGAAGGGCTGGAGGGTGGGAGGAGGGAGGAGGGGGATCTGTGGGTGGTATATAGAGTGAGTAGAAATTTTCTCAATAAAGAAAAATGAAAGGAAAAGGAGGAAAAAAATAAATCCCTTAAAGAAAGCCAAGAAAAAAATGAACAAACAATTGAAGGAAACTTATAAAACTGTTCAAGACCTGAAAATGGAAATAGAAACAATAAGGAAAACACAAGGTAAGGGAATACTGGAAATGGAAAATGTAGGCAGGGGAACAGGAACTCCAGAGGCAAGCATCACCAACAGAATACAAGAGATGGAAGAAGAAAAAATCTATTGAAGACATGATAAGAAGAAATAGACACACCAGCCAAAGAAAATGTTAATTTAAAAAATTCCTGACATGAAACATCCAGGAAATTTGAGACATGTGAAAAGACCAAACCTAAGAATAATAAGAATAGAAGAAGGAGAAGAATCTGAGCTCAAAGACCCAGGAAACAGATTTAACAAACAATAAAGAAAAATTTCCTAACCTAAACACCTATAAAGGTACAAGAGGCTAATAGAACACCAAATAGATTGGACCAGATAAAAAAGTCTCCTCCTCCCTACATAATAATTAAAACACTAAACATACAGATCAAAGAAAATACTAAAAGCTGCAAGGTAATAAGATCAAGTAACATATAAAGTTAGACCTATTAGAATTAGACCTATTATACCCGACTTCCCAATGGAGACTCTAAAAGCCAAAAGGGCCTGGACAGATGTCCTACAGACTCTAAGAAACCATAGACGCCAGCCTAGACTACTATACCCAGAAAAACTTAAATCACCATAGACAGAGAAAACAAGATATTCCATAATAAAGTCAAATTTAAACTATATCCACAAATCCAATCATACAGAAGGTACTAGAAGGAAAATTCTAGCCCGAGGAGGTTAACTACAGCCATGAAAACACAGGAAGTAATTTCACATCAGCAAAATTGAAAGAAGAAAAGCACACACACACATACACACACACATACACACACACACACACACATACACACACACACCACCACCACCACCAACAACAACAACAACAACAAACCAGGAATTAACAATCATTGATCATTGACACCTCTCATGTCAACGGAGACACTCAATTCCCCAATAAAAAGACACAGACTAACAGAATGGATGTGAAAACAGGATCCATCCTTCTGCGGCAAACAAGAAACACACCTCAACATCAACAATAGACATTACCTCAGATTAAAGGATTGGAAAAAGATTTTCCAAGCAAATGGACCTAAGAAACAAGCTGGTATATTCACCCTACTATCTAACAAAATAGACTTTAAGCTAAAATTAATCAAAAGAGACAGAAAAGGATACTTCATATTTATCAAAAGAAAAACCCACCAAGATGATCTTTCAATTCTTAACATCTTTACTCCAAACATAAGGGCATCCATATTTGTAAAGAAAATATTATTAAAGCTTAACTCACTCATTGATCCTCAAACTAGTGGGCACTTCAGTACCCCACTCTAATCAATGGACAGATCATCCATACAAAAACGAAACAAAAATGCTGGAGCTAAAGGACATTATGGACCAAATGGATCTAGTAGATATTTACACAACATTTTACTCAAGCACAGAAGAATATACCTTCTTCTTAGCACCTCTAACAACTTTCTCCAAAATTTACCACATACTCAGTCACAAAGTCAGTCTCAACAGATACAAGAAAATTAAAATAACCCTCTGTATCCTGTCAGACCACTAGAGATTCAAACTGGATTTCAACAACAGAAACAATAGAAAGCTTACAAACTCATGGAAACTGAGCAACTCTCTACTGGATGAAAGCTGGGTCAAGACAGAAATAAAGAAACTATAGACTTTCTAGAATTCAATGAAAATGAATACATGACATACCCAAACTAAGTGCTTACATTAAAAAAAAAAAAAGGAGAGATCTTGTAGTAGTAACTCAACAGTACACCTGAAAGCTCTAGAAATACAAGAAGTAAGCACACCCAAGATGACAGGAAATGATCAAACTGAGAGCTGAAGTCAGTAAAATAGAAACAAAGAGAACAATACAAAGAATCAATGAAATGGAGCTGGATCTTTGAGAAAATCAACAATTCTGCAAACTTGAAACTGGAGAGCAGCTGAGAAGGCATTGCATGCTAAGCTAATGTGGCTGGTTCCCAAGCCTAGAGGAGGCATTTGGCACAGTCCACAGCCTTGCGATAAGACGGTTCCCCAGCAGGTTGTTGAATGAAAAAAGAAATAAAAAAGAAAAGAAACACAAAAGGAACATGACTGCTCCTAGGTATGATGGAGGAGAAGGTTTATTGCAGATATGGGGGAGAGCATAGTCAGAGGCAGGGACATCTGGGAGAGTCCAGAGTGGACATGACCAGACTGGGTTGTGCCATGTGGGGGAGGGGAGGGAGACGGGAGAGAGGGGAGCCAGGTGCAGTAGCTAAGAAAGAGGGAGATAACCAAAATGTCTGGATTATCTAGGGAAGAGTAGCCCATCCCGCCTGGCAAGGAGAGTTTAGGGTAGGGGCTGGGTATGCCAGTTAGGAGGGCCCTGTAACAGGTAGAGACTGAGGGATGCTAGGAGAAGCTGGCAGCAGGGTCCCTTTTGATGTGTTAAATAGACATCTCAGCCATTTATTTGTTCAGGGGTTGAAACCTAACAGGTGTTACTTTGCAGCCATCTTTCCCAAACAACCAAAGATCTCAATAGCAGTGTTAGCTAGAGAAGCGCTTCTAAACCAGTGGATCCTTCACACTCATACATAATTGCTTTCTAGAACTTTCACTTACTTTCTAGAATGCTAATGTATCATAGAGGTGCACACAAAAACAAGCAGGTATTTTGAATTGCCTTTTTACAAACAGGTATGGTGGCCCACACCTTGAACCTCAACACCCCCTGGGTAGAGGTAGGAAGACTCAGGAATCTAATGTCATTCTTATCCTGAGATATATGAGACCATGTTTCAAAATAACAACACAAAACAGAGGCTGGGGGAAAGGCTTGGTGGTAAAGTCCTTGCTGTGCACTATGAGGACTCAAGTTTGGATCCTTAGCACCCAGGGAAGGAGCTGGGTGTGGTAGGGCACACTTGTAACCCCACCGCTGGGGAGGCAGAGATTGATCCTTGGAGCTCACTAGCCAGCCAGCCCAGCTGAATAAGGGAGGTCCAGGGTCAGTGAGAGACCCTGCCTCAAAAAGTCAGGTGAAGAGTGACTGAGGAAGACACCTGACACTTACCTCTCCGTGCATTCATGCACACATGCACACAAGTCCCCACATGCACATACATACACCACATAACACACACACACACACACACACACACACACCACTCCACCACCACCCTACAAGAGAAACAAACAAAACAAAATCCTTCCTTCAATCCCTTTTCCTCTGAGAACTTGATCTTGGCACAAGACACTCCAGTCCTGTATCTGCCTGGCCTGCCTGTCTTACAGGTTGGAGCCAGTTTGCGTCGTCCAGCCTGGGTCCACCCTTCAGCCCACACTCCCCACCCTTCTGGTCACTTCTCCTCAGAAGGGAAGAACTAAATATAATTTGCTCCGTTTTATCTGAACTAGGTATAATTAGAAATTATCTACCACTCGTTCATTTCTTTGCTCACTTGTTTATTATACATCTGCCTCCACTGGAAGATAAGCCTCATGGGAACAGGGAGCCTGTCTCTCTCTCTTTCCCCAGCTCCTACAGCGCTGCTTGGCAGGGGAACAGCACAGCACAGAATCACTGAGCAGAGAGATGAGAGCAGGCATCAGGTTTGATTTAATAAAGCAGCTTACATCTACCTGTCACTTCGAGCAACCATCCTGTCTGTTCTTTCCCCACAGCCCAGCGGTCAACGTTGACATTGTATCTCCCTCTTCAGCCCGGCTTGGTGTGGAACCAGTTTCACTGGCTCCAAAACAGCACTCCTGAAGGTTATGCTTCTCCTTCAAGGTCAGACTCTCCGGCCTTTCTCAGCCACAGACTCTGGGAGTCGGCTCCAGCCTGGGGCACCGACAGCCTTCTTGAGATTGGCCAGAGCCTGCTGCATTTCTGTTTGTTTTTGCCCGTGTTCTCAAGTATGTGTTCTTCCTGTCCCATAGGAGTGTCCCTTGAGGCTCCAGCCTCAGGGCTTTGCTCATCCCTCTCTGTCCTCTCTAAGTGGAGCTTGACTGCTCCTCTCTATGCTGAGCTCTGCATTTTCAGAGGTGATATGCTGGTTGCTAGTACATGGTTCACTCCACGTATGGATGTCCATATACGTGTGTGTGTGTGTGTGTGTGTGTGTGTGTGTGTGTGTGTGTGTGTGTGTGAAGGTCTGAGGACAGCTGTGGGAGTTGGCTCCCTTGTTCTGTCATGCAGGGTCTGAGGGTGGAACGGAGGTCTTCAGGCTTGGTGGCAAGTGTCTTTACCCATTGACTGAGCTATCCTGGTGGCCCTGTGGCTGTTCTTTTGCTCTGAGCTGTTGTAGAATTATTCTCCTGCATCTGCGTTTGCCTGAGCTTAGAAGAAAGGATCATGCAACTTACTTTGGCCAATGGCCTATGGGAAACAAACAAAGATGTCACTTGCTTCTTCTGTGTAGGAGTGCGATGAGCCAATGCTTGCCACATGGAGAGTGTGTCCAGGTGAACTGAGTCCTGAGCAGCCAGTGTGAACTCTCCATCAGGACACAGCACTCCTTTGAGGCCTGGAGAAATTAGAGCAGCCTGTCTCTGTGATTCCACATCTGTCCTTATGACTCAGCTCCTCAATCTGACGTCTCCAGCTGCCATCAAGGATTCTACCTGTTCTATTGCTAGAAGCTTAAGCCCAAATTGTCTATGTTTAGATTAGTTGAGATGTAGCTCTCTTCCGGACTGTCCTGCTTTGGTGAGTGACACCAACATCCTTGTAAAAACTTCTCCTCTCCTATAGACTCGACACAATCAGTGACAATTGGCCCTTCCTTTCTTTCTCTAGACTGTGTTGTGGTCCCCATGGTGTCTCACTGGTTCCATCTTGTACCTTTGCACACGGACTATCACCTCTTGAGTGGTCTCCATATAGTTTCCTCTGCCTTTCTGTCATGAATGGTTAATGCACGGCTGTCACAGGTAAATATCAAGGTCAGATTCTTCCTTTACTTAAAAACTACAATGTACCTGTAGAGCATGGAGTAAGTTCTCAGCCCTTGATCTGGCAAATCCGCCACTCACAGTCCTCTTGGTCCATCTCTAACCCCATACTCTTTACTCTTTCACATGGTTCTGGCATGAGAACCAAACCACTTACTTGGACATAAGTAGTATACAACTTGGGGCATTAATTTTGTCAATATGATACTAATGAAGTATTCCTGGGCATGTCTGTGAGGGTGTTTCTGGATGAGATTAGCATTTGGATTGGTGGACTACATAAAGCAGATGGCCTTTTCCATGTGGGTGAGCCTCATCCGTCTTGTGAAAGGCTTACATAGAATAACAAAGTGGAGAAGTCTGACTTCTTGGCGTGAGAGAGTCTCTCAACCTTCTGCTGCCTTGGGTTGGGTCACATCATAGGCTGCTGTTTCCCCGGAGTTTACACCACTGACTTTCCTGGGCCTCCAGCCTGCAGATGGTGTACAGTGAGACCTCACATGAGCCAGGCCTGCATAATAAATCCTATTTTCTCTGTCTAGAATGTATGTGTTCAAGGCATTGCCTCACCTTGTTCACCCAGAAAGCTCAGAATGAACTCTGAATCCTTGTAATGCTTTTCTTCTCACTCACGCCTCTCAAAACCCAAAGTCTCTTTCCAAATCCTGCCAATATGTTAGCAGAAACTTCGCTGACTGAAAATGGCTCCACTCATAGATTGCTGAGGCCCTTGTGTGGGGTTACTTTGCCATATCTGTTTGTTTTGCCATATCATGGGAATTCCTGCAGAAGTATCCTCTCCATTCAATAGTGTGATTTTCTACGTGAAGCCACTGTATCCTGAACATCTTTGACCTCTTACCCCAGAGCAAAGTGCTAACCTTTGTTATTTTCCATAAACATTGGTTGAGTGAAGAAATGCCGAGATGTGTCCTCAATCCCCAGAGTTGTGACTACACAAAGGGAATTCATGTGCTACTTTCACATTTTGATGAAACGGGGGCTATTTCAAGGCAAGGCAATCATGAGCGCTTCTTTTTAGTTTTGCAACTAATAAAAAAGTGGTCCACCCTTGAGTTATGAAATTTCATTTTATCTGAGTTAGGAATTTACTGCTGGTGATAATGACCAACTCCATACTAGGAACATCTGTGGTCTGCCATCATGAGCTTTCCTCAGCGTGGGTCACTAAAGGAATAATGCTAGACCCCAATCACATACTTACGGCTGCTTGTTCACAGCCCGGTTAGTAATGGAAGTGCCCAAATCGCCTTGTGCCATTCCTTCTAGAAGAATCCCCATCGTTGTTAATGTAGTGAGTCCTTGATGACCTCCTTGCTCCTGGATAACAGCTTCCATCTAGCCCTGGGAATCTGGATGACAGGATTTTGTGATGTAATGAGTTATCACAGAGCTGACGACTCCCTAAAGATAGCTGCATAAACACAGACAAGCATTTGCACAGACTGGCTTTGCAAACACATCGGCGGCCCTAAAAGGGCCATTCACCCATCTTCAACTTAGGCAGCGTCTGCTCCGTCCAAACACTTGTAGGAAATGCAAATTTTAGGGTTCCTCTTCAACCTATTCTTGCAGGTTTGTTTTGTTTTGTTTTGTTTTTATAATGATGGGACCTTTGTTGACTCACAGTGATCCAGGACGCTTGCCTGGGATCAACCTGGAACAGTAGCTTCACTGGGACACTGATGAACACTAATGATTCAGACACTTGAAAGCGATAACTCGCTGAATGAGTGAGGAGAAGGCAAACTTTATTAGGAGATTTACAAAATGGTGAGACGTGAAGTGGGGATTCCCTAACTATAAAGATTTAGTAAGGAGAGAAAGTAAAACCCCCAGTGTTAGTGAGAGAGAGCCACAGTGGATTTCTGGACCAAACTTGTGTCTGAAGATTTTATGAAGCAATGGTTAAAGACCAAGATGATATTTGGCTAATTAGAGGACCCAACATTCATTGAATGTTCTCCTGGTCTAGAGAGAGGATCATGTCCTGTAATCGTCCAGGCTTACTTACTGGGTCAAGGTCACCTAATAGGGCCATGAGGAATGAAACCAGGCTCGGGCTGGAGGGGCCACAGCAAGACTGAGGCTGTGACAATTTTATTGAGAGCAATCAGACTTTATCAGAAACAGAACATAATGGCAATTGCCAGGATTAATACAGCTGTAGTTGCCAAGGACACCGGGAAGTTGGCAAGTCACAGGGTACAAAAGATTCATGTCTAAGGCCAATCATCCTGTCAAGCCTCCATTCTTCCTTGACTACTACAGAGGAACACAAAGCAGCCTGGATACTTCACTGCCTGAGGGAGCACATTGGTCTCTCAGAAACTGGAGATTATGCCTCAGGAGCCATGGACTCTAACCTGAAAATCCTATGATGTATTCCTCTCAAGGTAGCTAGGCCAAGCCAACTCCATGGTTCCCTGCAATGCCCTGTTTACATGGTGCTCCCCTGGCCAGATGTGGTTGGAATCCTTCTTTACCCATCTCTGTCTTTGGCTTTCTTAGTTGTTGACCTTGACTCTCTGTTAGCTGTTGGTCGGTGTCGCTACTTCCAAATTTGTTCCAAGAGTTGTTAATTATACTAAGCTGTTCATTATCCTAAGCATTCTGTGTTCCTCACAGCTGTCAAGAAGTAGCCATGAGGTTCCTGCCTATGTCCTTATCTAAGGGACCCACCTAGGGTCTCTTTCTTAAGAGGGTGCAAGCCTGTTGGACAGCATCCTTACTTATAACTTAATCCGTTGTAACTAGCGACGTTAGAATATGTAAAAGCAACCACACCTAGTATATGTCTCTTGAGGGGCAAAGGTTTCCCTGAAGTTAGCCAGCTAGTCTGCCATCGCTGGCATTGTTCCTTAGAGCCTCGTAGCCAGCTGCAGGCACTTTGTCTCTTAGCCCTGGTGTTCCTGGTTTGACCATCTTAACCCCATGACTTTGATTTAACTCTACCAGCCATTCCCTCTGTGGCACACACGGACAACCCGCAGTTTTCGCCAAGGACCCCCTTTCCTGTTGCACACTTGGTGCTAGCTCTTGCCTCATCAAATCAGGAATTCTGGCAGTGGAGTCAAGACACTTGTTTTGTTGTTTTTATTTTGTGTCAAGGCCTTGTGGGTGAGTCAAGACGTAAACGTTAATGTTTGAGAACCACTGCACTAACAAAGACACATGAATATCCAAAGTGAAGCAAGCCAGAGTGAATTCTCTGGACATCCAGTTGTTCAGCTACTCTCGATCTGTATCAGATTTGATACACATGTTGTGATTGGCTCGCAAAGTCTTCTAAACTATAGATTGTTACAATTGTGGCTAATCTCTTTTGGTTTAATAAACAGAGATCAACTTATGCCAGCTAATTTAAGCAAGGAGGAAGTTTACTGTGAGGAATCACAGGAAGAGACTTGGAGACTCTCTGGCTATCTACAAAACGGAAATCCAAAGCAGGGCTGGACCTCGTGCTGTCTTCAGCTTAGGGATGGTTCCGGATTTAGGGTGGGTCTAAATATCTTGACAGAACATTAATAAAATATAATGCCTTATTTTTTAATGCACTGCAGCCAATTAGCTTCATGTATTTAATTGTACATTTGATCATCTATAATCTTAAATGTTAGGAATAATTCTCTCAAGAGAGCACCTACTTCTGCCTCTTCAGTGATGCCATTAAAAGCTTGCATGCACTCTCAGACCCAGTCTCCAATGCTTCTCTTTATTTCAATATTTAAGTAGTTTAATTACTTATTAATTATCCTGTTTGAGAAAAAAATTATGACTAGAAAAAGCATAAAGACAGTGATAAACAATACAAGAAACTGGTTGACTCGGGAGTTACAAGAAAGAATCATGGAAAGTTTCAACCTGATAAAATAATTCTTCATAGATTTTTAAAATGTAAAAATTAAAATACCTTTAAAATAAACAAAAAGAGTGCTATTGTTATGCCACTGTTGGTAGCTATAGCAGAAAATTAAGAAAACGACACCTTTTCTGGCAGTCAATTTCTGCTTCTGATGATAAGAATTTTCAGCCAAAGCATACAACTATATATGTGAAGCGATTGTTTTCAAGTAAGGAATAACAGCACAGGCCTGTGATCTTGAAAAGGGGGAAACTCAGGTAAGCCCATGGGCATGTCTTTTTGTCTGAGGACACTTCCATGGCCCAACTTAGGAAAGTATGAACCAAGGACAGTTGTGACCCTGCAGAACTAAGATTCTGAGGAAATAGTGGGCTGTTGATGCAGCTAGGATTTGTAAGCTCAGGACCTAAGAAGAGAGATCTGTTCAGGGGGACAACCTTCCCAGAGGTCAGGATGGCCACTCACTTCAATTTCTTCACCAACCGGTGGACTCTGTATAAAAGACCCACATTCTAGAGCGCAACCATTGTGAAGCTATGAGCTAACGGGTAATGCTGGGAGTAAATACTAGAATTCGAAATGAGCCAGAGTAGAGGCAGCTCAATGAACACCATGGATGTTCGTTCACTTGTGACTACAGTGAGGCTGTGCCTAACGGTAAATGCTATGCTGTAGGACACAGTTCAAATCCTAAGCAGACCTGCCTAAGTAAGGATGAAATAAAGCTGACAGGTAGAAGGAACACACAGCCTTGAAGAAACTTCAAAGCAAAGAGAAGCACACCCAGGTACAATGTAGTCAAACTATTGAAAGACAAAGACGAAGAGGAAATTCATATAAATCTTTAAAGCCACAAAACAGGAAACCGGTGTATAAATAATGAGTAACTTTTCATCAGAAACAATGGATGCCAGAGCACAATGGAATGACACCTTTAAACTTGTGAGATGAGGAGAAACTGCCACATTCTTTATGTACTGAAAACATAATGCAAAACTTGGGGTACGAGCAAAAGAAACAGTTGAACGAAGAGCAGACACAGAAGGGGAGAAAAATCTTTTACACCTTTGCAGCTAACAGAGGGTTACTATCTAGGCCATAAAAGAACACAAAACTCCAAATACCAAGAAATCAGCCCAATCACCAAGTAAGTGCACCAGCAAAATGAAAAGTTATCAGAGAATGAAGTGTAAATGACCAATAAACATGAAGAAATGATCCACCTCCTAACGCATCAGAGAAATGCAAGTTCGAACTACACTGGGATTCCAACCACATGCTGTTGACAGGAATGTGAACCAGTCACTGTGGAGATCAGTGTGAAAGTTCCTCAAAAAGCTGATCATATCTTCCATATAACCCGGCTACAGCCGCCCTGAGTATTTATCTGAAGGACTCAAAGTCAACCCAGCATGGAGATATTGGCACATCAATGATTATTGCAGCATTATGCACAATAGCTACATTATGGAACCAACTTAGATATCCATCAACAGAGGAACTGATAAAAAATGGTACTTATACAAAGTAGAATATTTTCAGTCATTAAAAAAGAATGGAGTTACATCACTGCATGAAGAATGGTTGTAACTGGAGACAATGTCAAGTCTCAGATAAACAAACAGCACATTTGTTCTCACCCATCTGAGCATCCCAGATCTTATAGAAATATATCAGATCATATATATATATATATATATATATATATATATATATATATATATATATATATACCTGAGATTGGAAGCAAGAGGCTAGCAGAACATCTCTGCTGTAAGGGACCAGCAAAACGGCTCTGCTGTAACGGTTCTTTGCAGATGATTTGAATTCAGTCTGCAGAACCCACATAGTGGGAGGAGGGAACCAATTCTCATAAGTGGTTCCTAATATTTACATGTGTACCATGTCACACACATGCACACACACGGGGGGTGAGGGTGGGATATTAATAAATGAAATTTTCAAAAAGGAAATTGATACATTCATATGCCATTTCATTACGTAGGTAGGCAAACTAAATAACAAAAACAGCCAAAAGGATAGGTAGGGTTGGTAGACTTTCCTGTTACCATAGTTTTACATTTTACATTAATTATTAAAATATCTAATTTAAGTTGGCAGTAATAAATTGAGGATGCATTTTGTTATTTATCTAGAAGTGATAATCAAAAATTAATGCAAAGGAAATAGAAGAGTGAAAATGGAATATTAAAAACAAATTAAAGCAAAAGATAAGATAAGAAAAAAGACAACAGCTGATTAAAATACTTGAAACTGAATATCAAGACGGTAGAGATGATACCCAGTCATCAGTAATTATATTAATTATAAGTTAATTTATTCCATTTAAAAGGTAGAAAATAAGATGGGATGGCTCACTGGTTTAGAGTCATACTGCTGAATTTGGTTCCCAGAAGTACATCAGGCTGATCACAAGCCCCTGTAACTCCAGCTCCAGGGATCTATTACTCTCTTTGGACCTCCTCAGGCACCCACTCTCACATGGACATTCTGCCCCACAGCACACAAGTATACCTATAAATAGAAATAAATTTTCAATAAAGCAGAAACTAAAAGACCAAAGTAAAGGCAAAAGCCAATCACATATCAGAATGATGAACACACTGAGCCAGAGTGATGTAAATACAACCCAGAGTAGACTTCCAGCAAGGAACACAGTGATAAAGGGCTGGTCCATGATGGCAGTCTAATTAGTAAGGAAGATCTAACAATAATATATTTTACATAGTTAATAACAGAAGTTCAGAGTGAATGAAAAAAATGCTTATAGAGTTAAAGAAAGAAATAAATCCATCCACCTACAAACAAGAGCTATAGATTTTGACACCTTCTTTTCAATAACTGATGGGATTCTATAATCAATAAATACATAGAGTTGTAATTAATGTGAATCAACTTGTCCTAATGCCAATAATTGTTAGGATTCTGTTCTCATTCCTCAGGGTCTGGCGTCTTACATCATCAGAAGGCGCTGACGACTAGGTACCTGCCATGTGGTCCCGCAATCCCCGCCTGCCTCAAAAAGCCGGATTCGGACCCCCACCCCTCTCTCTCTTTCTGTGTTCTCTCTCTACTCTCTGCTCTGCTCCCTCCCTCCATTTCCCTCCCCTATACCTATAAATAGAAATAAATTTTCAATAAAGCAGAAACTAAAAGACCAAAGTAAAGGCAAAAGCCAATCACATATCAGAATGATGAACACACTGAGCCAGAGTGATGTAAATACAACCCAGAGTAGACTTCCAGCAAGGAACACAGTGATAAAGGGCTGGTCCATGATGGCAGTCTAATTAGTAAGGAAGATCTAACAATAATATATTTTACATAGTTAATAACAGAAGTTCAGAGTGAATGAAAAAAATGCTTATAGAGTTAAAGAAAGAAATAAATCCATCCACCTACAAACAAGAGCTATAGATTTTGACACCTTCTTTTCAATAACTGATGGGATTCTATAATCAATAAATACATAGAGTTGTAATTAATGTGAATCAACTTGTCCTAATGCCAATAATTGTTAGGATTCTGTTCTCATTCCTCAGGGTCTGGCGTCTTACATCATCAGAAGGCGCTGACGACTAGGTACCTGCCATGTGGTCCCGCAATCCCCGCCTGCCTCAAAAAGCCGGATTCGGACCCCCACCCCTCTCTCTCTTTCTGTGTTCTCTCTCTACTCTCTGCTCTGCTCCCTCCCTCCATTTCCCTCCCCCACCAGGCCTGGCTTTCCCTTCTTTCCCTTTCCCTCCCAATAAAGCTCTAAAATTTAACATTGGGTTCTGCCGTGGCTGGTGACTTTTCTGCCGGTAACTAGCGCCATTTTACTATCAATAATAAGGATAGGACAGTTTTAACATGAATATCAGTGAAAAGGATATCACTGGTGTTTACAGACTAACACCACCACCACCAGCTATGGGCAACCAGACCAGCAGGTGCTAGATGGAAGGACAGCCTCAGGAGACAAGACCAAACTTTTAAGTGTTCTCTCTGCTCAACCCAATATCAGCACAGTAAAATGCCCAAATGTTTGAAGTGAATGCTCTTCTGCAGGTTTAGACTCAAACAGCAAGCACAGAGTGGAACCCTGGAGCTGAGGAATAAGATTTAGTGTCTGGAGGGAGATGGGTTGCTTCATGCTTTGTATTAGACAAGAAAATATAAAATTAATTATCTAAGTTCTTACATTAAGAAACAAGAAAAAGAACAAGTCAAATTTAAGGTAATTGAGAAAGCAAGAAATCACCAAGAACAGAAATCAACGCCCAGGAAACAACAGAGGAACAGACCACATTTCCAGGTTGGTATATTGAAAAGATTAGCAAAATTGACAGACACCTAGCGAAGCTGATTAAGAACGAAAAATTACTGTTATTGGGAGTAAAAGAAGATAATGACTTCAGATATCAAGGGGATGAAAAAATATTACAAATACTTTCATGAGGATAAACTGACAGCTTACATAAAACTGACAAATTCCTTAAGAAATACAACCTAATCAGGCAAATATGATATAAGTTTTGCATTTAAGCAAATTTATTTTTCAGTCAAAATATTCCCATAAAGAAAACCTCAGTTCTACATGGCTTCAGTGTGGGAATCTTATCAGACATTTAAAAATGACATATTGGTTTTAACCCCACACAGTAGCGGTTTGCTCCATCTTGAGGCTGTCACTGCCTGGATATTAACCCAACAAACACATTACAGAAGAAAGGCCAAAGACCATTATCCATCATGGCTTCAGATTCAGGAGTCCTTAACAAACTGAATCCAGCCTTAGAGAAAGATAATGATGTCAAAACCACACTCAAGTCACTTCCCCCAAATAATCAAATGGTTGGACTATGGTGATATTTTATTTGTATTAAAATGTTATTTGTATGTTAATAAACAAAGTTGCCTGGGGGTCAGAGCTATTAGCAAGCCATAGGAAAGCAGGGCAGTGGTGGCGTACGCTTGTAATCCCAGCACTTGGTAGGCAGAGCTGGGTAAGTCTCTGTGTGTTCAGGGATACAGCCATTATTGGATACACATGCCTTTAATCTGAATACCAAGCATGGAAAACCTGGAGGCCTATACAGACAGGCCGTGATGAGGCGGTCATGTGGTTGGGTTTACAACCAATGAGAAGGCAGAACAGGAACACTATATAAAGACTTTAACACAGGGGTAGTTCTAGTTCGGAGAGGTAGGACTACCCCTGTGTAGTAGGAAGGGTAAGGTTTTAGCTCTTAGCTCTGACCTCTTGGCTTTCTTCTTTGCATTGGTTCTGTGTTTCTTATTTAATAAGAAGGTTGGTTACATCTACATTTGGCGCCCAACGTGACAAGAATCCATTAAAAACCGCTTGGCTTGGCGGCGGGTCCGGTTTCCGGCCTGGGTGGCCCGGCTGCCTAGCTCGGGCCCAGGCCTGACTGACCCGCAGCTGGAGCTACTTGCAACTCTCTCTCTCTCTCTCTCTCTGGATTCACACCTCGAACACCAGGTGGCTGTTTTGAAATTCCCTGGGATTCTACTGTTCTACCCAGACTTGGTAAGTCAATTAACATATCTATTTAAAAGAGAATTTTTTTCTACATTTAAAAAAAATGGGCTTTATGTGTACATTAGAAGAAAATTGGGCTTTGTTTGAAATTTTAGGCACTCTGACAATGGAACAACTATATGAAAAGATTAATATTGATTGAATTATTCAGTTTATTGCTTTTCTTATCCTCATTTTACTATTTAAAAAGATAGTTAGCCAGGCAGTAGTGGCACACGCCTTTAGTCCCAGCACTCGGGAGGCAGAGCCAGGTGGATCTCTGTGAGTTCGAGGCCAGCCTGGTTTCCAAAGCGAGTTCCAGGAAAGGCACAAAACTACACAGAGAAACCCTGTCTCGAAAAACCAAACCAAAAAAAAAAAAAAAAAAAAAAAAAAAGATAGTCAATTTAAGTGCCAGGATAACAGTCTTAGAAAAACTTGTTAAACCAGTAAAAATGAATTATAGAGAAATTCAAACTCAGACAGAAGAAATAAACAGTGAAGTTGTTTCAAAATTGGATCATAAGGTTACAGAAAGAAAGCCAGTTTTCACACAATCACCCTTAATTTATCCTGTAGCCGTACAGCAGCTACCTGATGAAGAGAATGAACAAAATACTTGGGCTCCAGTTAAAATGTTAGACCTATGAAGATTTAAGGAGGCAATAGCATCTTATGGCAAGGACTCCCCATATGTAAAGCAAATGTTAAACACCTGGTCAGCTTGTAATAGGATTATACCAAAGGACTGGCAGGAATTGGCACAGGCTGTTCTTGAACCCGGACAAAATCTCCAGTGGAAAATGTGGTTCAATAATGAGGCTAAAAATATAGAAAAACAACGGAGGGATAGCGGAATACAAGTCTGCCAGGATTGGCTTATTGGAGAAGGCCAATATGCTTCAGTAGAAACACAATGTTTATATGATGTCCAAACCCTAGTTCTATGTCGAACGGCAGCTTTGAATGCATGGGACAGAGTTGAAGAACCAGGAAAAAAAAAGCTGAGTCATTTACAAAGGTTATACAGGGCCCAAAAGAATCTTTCACAGATTTCTTACAAAGATTGACTTCAGCAGTACAGAAAATGGTCCCGAATTCAGAGGCTAGTCAGATAATAATTGAATCTTTGGCCTTTGAGAATGCAAATGCAGCAGGCAAAAGAATAATCAGGCCGTTAAAGGCAAGATCTGCACCTTTGGAAGATTGGATTAGAGATACAGTTAATGTTGAGGCTTATGACCATGATGATATGTGGGTAGGAAAAGCAATTTCAAAAGGTTTGAGCAATGTTAGATGTTTTGGATGTGGAAAGCAAGGACATTTGAAAAGGGATTGTAAACAGGTCATTCCTAGAAATAATGTTTCTTCAAGGAACACTGGCAACAGAATGCCCCTTCCTTCTGGAGTATGCAGAAGGTGTGGTAAGGGAAAACACTGGACCAACGAATGTAGATCAACAAGGGACAGACAGGGTAATCCTCTGCCTCGAGCTTCGGGAAACTCCCAGAGGGGCCTCAGGCAGGCCCCCACAGTAAATCCAGTTCAAACCTTTCCTGCAGTTGTAGAGGAAACCCCTACTCAAGCAACTAAATAACCAAATGTCTATTGGAATAAATCATGTTAGTCGAGATGATGAAACAGAGAAAATAGGGAATTCAGGAAAAAACATAAAGAAAATTTTTTGGCAAACCTCTATTAATGAACAAAGACCAAAACTAACAATAAAGATAAATGGTGTTTTGTTGTCTGGTCTTGTAGACACAGGTGCTGACATTACCATAATTGCACCAGAATTTTGGCATCCAACTTGGCCTCTTCAGGAGGTAAACGTTCAACTGTTAGGAATTGGGACATTATCTCGAGTGAAACAAAGTGCAAGATGGCTTGAATGTATAGGTCCAGAAGGACAGAAAGGAAAATTAAAACCATATATGGCTAACATAGCTATGAACCTGTGGGGTCGAGATTTGTTACAACAATGGAATACTCAGATTAATATCCCTCCAATCTCAGAAACAAATCATAAATTAGTACATGTTTCTGAGAGAAATATTAAAAGATATTATTCTAATGAGTGCTCACCAGCCATCCATGTCATACAAGAACAGGGCACAACAACTGATAATTTTCCAAAAACACCAACAGCTCTACCTTTAAAATGGTCAACAGACAAGCCTGTATGGGTTCAGCAATGGCCTTTAACAACAGAGAAACTCCAGGCTTTACAAGAGCTGGTGGAAGAACAGTTAAATGCTCATCATATTGAAGAATCAACCAGCCCTTGGAATTCTCCTGTATTTGTTATTAAAAAGAAATCTGGTAAATGGAGAATGGTAACAGACCTTAGAGCAATTAACAAAGTAATTCAGCCAATGGCCTCTTTACAATCTGGAATTACTTTGCCTACTCTGTTACCAAAAGGATGGCCTCTCATAGTTATTGATTTAAAAGACTGTTTTTTTTCAATACTGTTACAAGAAAAAGACAGAGAAAGATTTGCTTTCCCAGTGCCTACTTATAATAATTCTCAACTGGTTAAAAGATTTCAGTGGAGGGTTCTCCCACAGGGAATGTTGAATAGCCTAACTTTGTGCCAATATTTTGTAAAACAGTCATTAGAAGTGGTACGTAAAAAAATTCCTAAATTTATAATTTATCATTATATGGATGATATTTTATTAGCTGACTCAAATGCAGATACTTTAGAAAGAATGTTTGAAGAAGTAAAGAAAATTTTGCCTTGCTGGGGATTACAAATTGCTCCTGAAAAGATACAAAGAGGAGATTCTATTAATTATTTAGAACATAAAATAGAACTTCAAAAAATTAGACCTCAAAAGGTGCAAATTAGGAGAGATAGACTACAGACTCTTAATGACTTTCAAAGATTATTTGGAGACATTTCTCATCTAAGAACTATTGTTGGGGTAAAAAATGATGAACTGAATAATTTGTTTAAAACCTTAGAAGGTGATAAGGACTTGAATAGTCCAAGAGAATTATCACCTGAAGCTGAGAAAGAATTGGCCTTGGTAGAAAAGAAAGTACATGAAGGGCACGTAGATCGTATTGATCCAAAGCTGGATTGCATTTTGGTTATTTTACCTTCTAGGCATTCTCCAACAGGAATATTAATGCAAAGGGAAGATATTATATTGGAATGGATATTTTTACCAAATAAATCAAATAAAAAATTAAAAACTTATGTGGAAAAAAATCTCTGACTTGATTTGGAAAGGAAAATTGAGACTTCGTCAATTAGCAGGAATAGACCCAGCAGAAATTGTTGTACCTTTAACTAAGGAGGATATTGAAAAATTATGGATAGAAAATGAAGCTTGGCAAAAAGCTTGTAGTAATTTTTTTGGAGAAATTAACAGCAAATATCCCAAACACAATAGAATTGATCTTATAAAGAGAGCTTATTGGATCTTGCCTCTAATTGTGAGGAAAAAACCCATATCTGGAGTTTGTACATTTTATACAGATGCCAACAAACAAGGAAAAGCAGGTTACAAATCAGAAAATTTAAGTAAAGTGGTTCAAAGTCCTTATAATTCAGTTCAAAAATCAGAATTGTATGCTATTCTGTTGGTATTAATGGATTTTTCAGAACCTCTCAATGTAGTAACTGACTCTCAGTATGCTGAAAGAGTAGTATTACATATTGAGACTGCAGAATTTATCCACAATGCTTCAGAATTAACTTCATTATTTATTCAATTACAAGATACAATCAGAAAAAGGAGTCATCCTTTATATATAACTCACATCCGATCCCATACTGGTCTGCCAGGCCCTCTAGCACAAGGCAATGATAAGATTGATAAATTATTGATAGGGAATGTGCTGGAGGCCTCAGAATTTCATAAAAAACATCATGTCAATAGTAAAGGTTTAAAAAAGGATTTTTCCATAACCTGGCAACAAGCCAAAGAAATAGTAAAGAAATGTCCTACTTGTTCCTTCTACAATCAAACACCATTACCAGCAGGATGTAACCCAAAGGGTACTCAGAGGAATGAAATCTGGCAGATGGACGTGTTTCACTTTGCAGAATTTGGAAAATTGAAATATGTACACCACACTATCGATACTTATTCAGGATTTCAATGGGCAACTGCTTTGAGTTCTGAAAAAGCTGATTCTGTAATCACTCATTTGCTAGAAGTTATGGCCATTATGGGTATACCTGCACAAATCAAAACTGATAATGCTCCATCATATGTCTCTGTTAAAATGAAACAGTTTTTTACTTATTATAATATAAACCATATTACAGGTATACCACATAATCCTACAGGTCAAACAGTTATAGAAAGATCAAACAGAACTCTAAAGGATATGCTAAATAAACAAAAAGGAGTAACAAAAACCACCAGAAATAGACTACATAATGCTCTATTAACTTTGAATTTTCTCAATGCCAATGAGAAAGGAACAACAGCTGCAGAGAGACATTGGATAATAGAAAAAACTACAGAATTAAATCAGCCTATATACTTTAAGGATGTGCTGACCTCAGAATGGAAACCAGGATATGTGTTACATTGGGGACAAGGTTTTGCTTTTATTTCTACAGGAGAAGATAAGCTGTGGGTACCATCAAAATTGATAAAGGTTCAATTTGAACAAGAGAGACCTCTTAATTAGAGGAGGTGATAGTTCATCAACTATCATGAACATCCAATTTAAACTAACTTACACCAGTAACATATGCCTTTTCATTTAATCAGATAACTTGCCAAAAAAAAAAAAAAACTTTGGGGAAAGGTTTTTGTTTTTGTTTTTTAGGAAAATGAAGGTTAAGGAATCTGAAGAACACTGGACAAATGAGACAACTGAAGAAAAGGGACAAATCGTCTGTCCTAAGAAACAGAGTGAAATGGCGTATGGGTATGTTATCTAAAAAATTTCATGTCGGCCGGGCGGTGGTGGCGCACGCCTTTAATCCCAGCACTCGGGAGGCAGAGCCAGGCGGATCTCTGTGAGTTCGAGGCCAGCCTGGACTACCAAGTGAGTTCCAGGAAAGGCGCAAAGCTACACAGAGAAACCCTGTCTCGAAAAACAAAAACAAAAACAAAAACAAAACAAAACAAAAAAAATTTCATGTCTTCCTAAATGTTTGTTTCTGCTTTTCTTTAAAGATTTAACACTATTTAACTTCTAATAGTCCCAGTTCAATTAAAATTTAAAGCTGACTTTGGAGTCGGAGAATGGCTCTCTCCTTCTTTAAACTCAAGCATGTTGTTAAAAGGAAAATGCAAACTCCCTGTATCATGCCAGAAGAAAAGAGCCATCTTCTGCTATGGGACAGGAGAAAAGCCAAATTAATTAAGGGACTATTCTATTACTAATCTCAACTCTTTGATTCTATTCTGATTCTTTAAACTTTTCTTCAAGTATGAATTTTATATCAAAATTTACAAGATTAATATATATATATACATTTTAAACTTTGTTAAGATATAAATGGTCATATAGAGTACTAACTAATTCTAAAAAGCCGTATATATAGTCTTTGTGTTCGAGTCTCTTATCAGTTTTTTGCAGGAAATCACGGTCAGGCCCAACATCAACTGAAGTCTCCAGGAAGAAGATGGGGCCCCACAACAACAACAATTCCACGTGGACAATAATAACATCACTAAGCTGACAAACATCATCTACAGATCAGCTTTGAACTACAAAGTGTTCAGAGCAATTTTGAGAGAGCTAGCTGAGATGATCCAGTCTCAAAGACTACTTGAATAAGGATTTGAGATAAACCCTGAACTTTGGCATTATATACAGACTGGATAACGAAGGATATAGTTACCTTTCCTAGAATTTGACAATTAACCTAAAATTTTTCTTTTCAGGATAAAGATACCTTCGCCCATACCCAGCAGGAAGCAATTTCAAGAATACGACACCCACATTCCCAAAGAGGTGGTGTGGGGCGGGTGGTTTTTTTTTTTTTTTTTTTGTCTTTTAATGGGTTTTGGGTCTGGGATAATTTTCATTGATTAGGGGGTTGGTTACAAGTTATTGTCAAGGGTGAGGAAAAGGGCTAAGCAATGGAGATTAGATTTAAGGTTCTTATTTAAAAAAAAAGAAAGAAAGAAAAGAAAAGAAAAATGTAAATACTTTACATTGGATTGGATTGTTTTATATTGTATACAAATTATATATATTGAAATTGATATTGTTAGAAAATGCTATATGTATATTTCTAATTGTACCATTCATTTAACAATGTAATGCAATTTTCTGATCCTTGAATGTTCTTATTACCAACTATTAGGATATAAAGAAATGAAAGTTAGTAGTTAGACATTATAATAGAACTTGTAGTTATATTAGGTATGTTTTCAAGATTGAGTAGATATATTTTAGATAGACAGGTTATCTTCAAACCCTTCAGAGATCTACAGAATATGGCATTTAAAATCTTTTAATAACTCAGAAAATTTTTCTTTTTTGTTATGACTATGAGACATGTCAGCTCCTGACAGTACCAATCTACTTCAGAGAAAATATGGGCATTGAAAAAACTGCAATTGGAGTTTTTCATTGTAGCAAAAGTTAGCCACTGGACAACAAAGTATCCTCGAATCAACTGCTGACAAACAGGACAGACAGGACACGAAACAAAAGGACTACTGATTCTTGTCAAAACAAGTGTGGTTATGGTTTTATCAAAAGGCATCTTCTGAGGCCAGGACAATATGGCACCATCCCTGAAGTGGCCTTCGCAATCCGGGAAAGGTACAGTGCCCTTTTCTTCGAAGGCAGCTGAACAGGCAGTGGGCCGATGGCTTCTGATGTGCAATGGGGAGGTAGCTGAAACAGTTATTCTTGAAGAGTAATTAAGCTCACACCTCTCAACAGAAGAATGGCATTTAATAGAGGGATGTGGATAAGAACAGGATGCTGAAATGAAGCCACATACACACACAGCCAAGAAGAATGGACAGCTGAATTCAAAAAACATCAACAATTTCCAGAATTTAAAATCCTGAATCATGACATGACACTAGTGGAATTCAGGTATTTCTGGTATATAGACTGCTCTCACCCAATGTGAGGTTGAACTGTTGACCTTGTGTACATCCTACTTCACAAATGAGTCTGTCAGATACACTAAGCCTATAGGCTGAAAATGATGCCCCAGCACTGCAGAGAAAACTCAGGTGACTGTCCAGACAGCTGGCTGTTTCTGTCAACTCACAATTTTTTGGAAGTTGCTTGCATATACTTCCTGTTTTTATTTTTTTGTTAGCTAATACTATTTCCTTCTTGGGTCTCTGAGGGAGTTGAAGATTAGTTAGTTATAGTTGACGATTAATTAGGATAGAAAGTGAATTAGATACAATAGAATAGATAATGGAATTATTTTCTCTGAATTTGTCAAATACAAATGAACTAGACATTGTTTAGGTATTTATTACTTGTATATATTGTATATAGTTATTGTACTTTTGTATATAGTTTTTCTTATGTTAGTTATAAGCTTTTTCTTTTTTCATTTCTATTAAAATAGAAAAGGGGAAATATGGTGATATTTTATTTGTATTAAAATGTTATTTGTATGTTAATAAATAAAGTTGCCCGGGGGTCAGAGCTATTAGCAAGCCATAGGAAAGCAGGGCAGTGGTGGCGTACACTTGTAATCCCTGCACTTGGTAGGCAGAGCTGGGTAAGTCTCTGTGTGTTCAGGGATACAGCCATTATTGGATACACATGCCTTTAATCTGAATACCAAGCATGGAAAACCTGGAGGCCTATACAGACAGGCCGTGACGAGGCGATCATGTGGTTGGGTTTACAACCAATGAGAAGGCAGAACAGGAACACTATATAAAGACTTTAATACAGGGGTAGTTCTAGTTCAGAGAGGTAGGACCACTGCAGTAGGAAGGGTAAGGTTTTAGCTCTTAGCTCTGACCTCTTGGCTTTCTTCTTTGCATTGGTTCTGTGTTTCTTATTTAATAAGAAGGTTGGTTACATCTACATTGGACTCTGGAAAATCCATCTGTATCATTCCCTATATAACAGAGTATTACAGGAAACCCATAATCATTTCAATAGAAGAAGAAAAGGTATTTGGCAGACTCTAACACCTATTTGTGACTTTCCAAAAATCTCTTAGCAAATATAGGAATAACAATCCTGCAATTATCATAAAATGTAAAGGTTAAATATTGAACCATTAATATTACCCATTAATGTTAATAACTAATACAATATGATTAAGTAACTGAATAGTTAATATTCAAGAAGTCTTGAGTAGGACAGTCAGAAGAGCTTCAAAAGCAGCTGCCCAGTGACTGGTGCTCTAATATTTCCCCTTTCTCTTTCCCTGTCCTAGGATGCAAATATTCTGGAAGGTTCTAGAGCTACTGTCTTGTACTCCAAGCAACCATGAAGAAGAAATCCATTTAATATTAATCCATTTTTCTAGGGTCTTTACTACCTATGGCTTCATACAAGTTATTCCTGATCGATACAAGATGAAATCTTGGCTGGGTGCTTCCTGTATAAGAGGATGTGGGTTTTTTCATTGAAATGTCAAAGCCCGCTAAAGAGGGCATTGTTGGAATCCCTTGTAAGTAACAGACAAGTAAACCCAACCAGATACACACAAACAGGAAACAGAAAAGGGTCACCTCCTTTTGCAGCCTTCATAAAGAAAATTAGCCAGTTTGTCCATGTCCTGTCTACCGGAGAACTTACAGAGAGGACACTGTATTGCTGGTATGGAAGCATAGAGTGAGGTCTTCTTCACAGAGGCACTCTACAGTCTTTTCCACTGTTACATTGCTAGGTCATGAGCAGTATTTTTTTATTTGAAACATATGATATAGGAACATGTTGTCTTGCAGTACATTACCCAGAATTGGTAGAAGCAGGAACTGCCACCTTTTCATGTCATTAAACTTCTTCTAATGACAACTTCTCAACACTACCTAGTGCATTCCTTGGATCCTGGAGTCTCCTTGTGTATTTTATGTTCTCAGGTCTTTATTACATAGGCACAAAGAGTGGGCTCAAGATCCAGCTGATAAACTACCCAGCTCAACAGATAAGGACAACATACCTGGCTGACACTTCGATGTTTCTTGACCACAAGAAGAGGAAGGAAAAGTGGTCATGGAGAGGATTTTGTTAGACATTGCAGCCATGGCAAGTGTTCCTGCTTCTGCTTGACTGGGCTCCAACCTTTCCCTGCAGAGCCTGTGGCCCTGCTTTCTCTGGTGACAGGTCATCTAGGCCCAGGCTGACTCTACCCTGGGCTTCCAGCATCTTCTCTCTTGTAAGCTAGGATGCCTCATTCAAGGCTCACACAGCTCTTCAGGGAGATAATGAAAAGAAGCCTCCAAGTGTTTGTTTCTGTTTTCATTTTCTTTCTGGTTCTCCCCATGTTCACACGTTCACTTGCCTTGGATGCTGAATATTTTGTCATGCCAGCCAGTTCCCAAGTAATCACACAGACTTATTATTCATTACAAACACATGGCCGATAGCTTAGGCTTGTTACTAACTAGCTCTTATATCTTAACCTGTATTTCTTATCTACATTCTACCACATGGCAGTACCTTTTTTCAGCATGGCAAAGTCACCTTGTTTCTCTCCAAATCTTAGTGACTCCACCCCTCTTCATCCCTGTGCTCTCTTTTTCCCTGTCCACAAGTCCCACCTAACCTCTTCCTACCTAGCTATTGGTCGTTAGCTCTTTATTAAGCCAATGAGAGCAACACATCTGCACAATATACAAAAAGACTATTCCATCACATTGCCTCTGAGACAAATGGGTCAAATTCTAGCTAAGGTGTGGTTTGAGATATCGTCTCTCCTGGTTCACACTTTTGCAGCTCTTTACCTCTTCCTTTCTCCTCCTCATTGGTATTCTGAACACAGAATGATAAGGGCTGAGGTTCAGTTTCTAACAAACAGACTGCAATGTCTAAACCTGAATCCCCAAAATTACATAGAGCAGGAAAGATGTGCCTGTGGGTACCCCAAGGTAGCTGACGAAGTCCCTACGGAGTGAAATGGTCCCTGGTTTGTTGGGCTTGACTTTTACATGATCATGAGACTCTGTGCTTTGTATCCTGTCCCTTCTCCTCTTGAGAAAACCATTAAAAATGGATTTCTGGCTTGAAGTATCTGGGATTATTTTCCTCACAGTCTTTAGGTAGTGAGTTTGTATTTAAAATTTGTCAGAATCATCAACATTTTAAGCACTCAGCACTTATCAAACTTAGAACATTCAGGATGAGTCAACCCCTTGTCTCTTCCATCAACCACCCAAGAGCTGATTTTTCAGAACTGTGTCACAGCCAATATTTGTGCATGTCTGCACACCTCGTCGACCTGCCACGTTGCATAACAAACCAAGAGTAAGCGAGGCTGCACATGTTTTTGCTCCCAATGTCTCCTGCTGTCTAATCAAAGCTTGCAGTCCTGAGAAAGCTCCTCTGGTCTGTAGTCTGTTCTCTGCTGTCCCACTGCTCTTCAGTACTCAGCAAGGCTTAAGTAGCAGGTGAGTTAAGATGCCACGGCAGTCCTCAGTGGTGCTGAAGGTCAGGCGATGATGAGCACACGTGTCTTAGTTACTGTTCTGTTGCCATGAAGAGACACCATGCTCACTGCAACTCTTATAAAAGAAAGCCTTTAACTGGGGGATTGCGTAGTTTCAGAGGTTTGATCTAACTATTATGATGGGGGAGCATGCCAGCAGGCAGGCAGACATGGTGCTGGAGTGGCAACCAAGAATTACATCCTGTTCTGGAGAGAGAGAGAGAGAGAGAGAGAGAGAGAGAGAGAGAGAGAGAGAGAGAGAGAGAGAGAGAGAAACTAGGCTTGATGTGGGATTTGCAGGGACACACTTCCTCCAGCAAAGCCACACCTTTAATCCTTCAAATCCTTTCAAACAGTGCAGCTCCTCAGTGACTAAGCATCCAAATATATGAGCCTATGGGTATGGTGATATTTTATTTGTACTGAAATGTGATTTTATTTGTACATTAATAAATAAAGTTGCCTGGGGATCAGAGCTAATAGCAAGCCATAGCAGAAGTCTGGCAGTGGTAGCACACGCCCTTAATCCCAATCACATGACAGGCAAATCTCTGTGTGTTCAAGAATATCACCAGCATGGAGACACACACCTTTAATCTCAATACCAACCATAGAAGACCTGGAGGTCTGTACAGACAGGCAGTGACGAGGAGGTCATGTGGTTGGGTTTAAAACCAATGAGAAGGCAGAACAAAAAGTCAATAAAAAGGACAAACACACAGGAAGTAGCTCTCTTGCAGAGAGGTAGGACAGCAGTGGCAGTGAAGGGTAAGGTTTTTAATCTCAGCTCTTAGCTGTTGCTCTGACCTCTTGGCTTTTAACTCTGTATTTGGCTCTGTGTTTCTTATTTAACAAGACTGTTCATCTGCACTATGGGGACCATTCTTATTCAAACCATCACATTATCCACAAAGCCGTGTCCACAGAAGCCAAGTAGCATACACGAGCCCTGATTTTATAGGTGAGAATGGGAGCGGAATAGCATCAATTTCTTATGTGGGAAATAAATAAGCTAAGTGAGAAGGGATGCACAGCTCTCACAAGGATTTGGGCATGCTCTTCTCCACATAGGGACATTTTCCAGGCTCTTTTCCTCCCATCCCCAACTCTCCATAAAGAGCAGGGCACATGGAGTGAAACTTTCCCAGGACATTTTCAAAGCATTGTTTTGATAGCTGACACCCTCCATTGGTAGGCTGCTCCTCCGGGGAGGCCCCTTAGCTGTCCTGAGGCCTGAGATCCTTCACTGGGCTGTTCCTTTAAGTTGACCCTGGGCAGTGGGCTGTGGAGACCACTGAGGGGTACCTTTCTCTAGTAGAGACACCTTCACACACAGCAGGGGACACCCAACTGGGGTGACTGTCCAGGTGGAAATGCTTACAAAGGAGGACTCATCCCTCTTTGGAAGGACCAGCAAAGAGCAAAGTGGTCTTCCTGATAATCTGGTCACTCACTCATGATCTCACTGTTGGTCTATGTGGGCTCATACATGTCACTCATTTCTGTCCATTCGCTACCCACAATCTCATCTCCTTCCCTGGGGGTCTCAGAGAATATAAATGACATTGTTAAGCCTGAACAATACATATGAGTCATTTGAGTATAATTCTTTACAACAAGACAAAAAAAAGTGCACTTTGTGACACAGAAATTAGTCATGTACACGCTTAGGAGTATTTTGTTTTCCAGTCAAGACATGAAGAAAATGGATACTGGTGGTTTTAAGGCAGGTACCCTAGAGTTCTCCATTGACACCTTGAAACATTCAGAGGCCATATTAAAGATTCACTGGCAGGGGTGGTAATAAGCAGAGATCACAAAAGAATCTAGGGAAAAAAATGAAATTATCATTCTACACCAATGAAAATAAGGAAAATCAGACAAAAAAATCAGAATATACAGCAAATATATAAACAGAACCGAAGCTAACAGTAGTTTCGTTATAGAGGTGTTACCAATGAAGTCAGACTTTAACAAACAAATGTAACAGGAGGAGGCTGGATCACTAAGAGAGGATGAACAGAAGCAGAGAATGTACTCACAGGCAGAGTGGCAGGAGGTCAGGAACCAAGGGGAACAAAACCCACCGGAAGTAGTAAGATTGACCCTCTTAGTAGATTGGGGTTGTCACGGAAGGGCAGGTCTTTCTGCTACCCAGTGATGGGACTGAGAAAATGCTAACATGTTTTCCAATTCTCCCTTGCCTCCTTTCTTTACAATCAAATGGAATGCAGGAAATCTTCAACCGGAAATGGTAATACTAAAGGACAGGAAGAGATGCTCACAAGGAGAAAAGAGCCACCAGCGAGGGCCCAGCTCATGCCGATCCCACTTATGCATCCTAATGACACCTCAAGAACCTCAGGTACTGTTAGAATAAACAACCCCTTACAAAGTGACCTAGGTAATGTGAGCACCATTAGAAGGGAGCTGAACTGTTCATAGCATATTTCAAGTAGATCATTTTCGAATGGTCTTAATGAATTCTCTGTGGACAGAGTAGGACATGCCTAGCAGATTGTGGTTGAATGAAGCACCTTCACAGAGAAGTGAGTAATCCAATTTATTGTCCCAAGACCCAAGTCTGCATCCAGCATATCTTCCAGATAGGTGACCTCGGTCGTAAGACTTAACCTTTCTGAACTATAGTTTTCATACCTACAAAGTAAAATTTTAAATATCCCATAAGGTAGTCTTTTTTTTTTCCAAGACAAGGTTTATCTGTGTAACAATCCTGGCTGTCTTGGACCTCATTCACTTTGTAGACCTGGCTGGCCTTGAGATCCACCTGCCTCTGCCTCCCAAGTACTGGGATTAAAGGCATGCACCACTACTGTTTGGCTTAAGAATTAATTTAGGTCATATGCATTAATTAAAGTTATTTTGTAAGCAATGTGTTATATGACAGTGAGTACTGATATCCATTAATATCGTCACCAGGCTTTGATCTTGGCTCATTTTAGGCAACATTTTATCAAAGGCATGAACAAAAAACCAGAGGAAATCCTTATCAGGTTACAGGAGACACAAAGTGGGCAGTGTGAGCGGATGGGTTTGATGAGCCCTAAGACTCACATAATTCAGTGAGTGCCAGTGGTGGGACAGCCTGAAATACTGGACAAAATCCATAAGGAAAAAATAACCTAAAATAAACTTTTATATTTGCCATTGGCTAAAAATGAAATTCCACAAAGACAGAATGAAGAAGCATTTTGTCTCGGAAAGAAGAAGATCCCTTGGAGGATCTGAGATGCTGGATTGACCATCAGCTCACTCTGAAAACGTGGTGGGAGCTAGCTGCAGAGAAAGGCAGCAGAATTGTGGGCTGTGTCCATAGGTCTCTCCTCCTCAGGCCAGTGTCCATTTGGAGCTCTCTGCTTCATTTTGGAGAGGCTAGGATGACAGTTTCTAGTAAGTGACAAGTGGCCCCGGGAATTTTATGTCTCTAGAATGGGAAAGGTAAACTGGGGACATGTGTAATGGTGACCCCGTGCAAGAACAGCTACCACCTCTTGAGTCCTGGCTTACCTGGCACTGTACTCAGTCTGTCGAGTAAGTTACTCTATTTCCTCCTTTCAACACCTGAAAACTATTTCCTATTTCTCTTGTAGAGGAGAAATAGGGTTCCCAGCTCTCAAGGTTAGATACCTAGCAGATATGTCAAGCTCAGAGCTATTTTAATCCGGGGCAGGTACTTTTAGCTGACGTGCTACTGTGCCTTCTGAGAGTTAGGGGGAATAAAATAGCGAAAGCAGAGCATTTGAAGGTCTAGCTGTGGCAGAGGATCAGCCCTTTTCTGTGTGTTTCTACATGATGGCGGGTGTTTCAGAAGAATAAAGTATGTGAAGGGAGAGTGAGGCTCAGGGTTAGGAAGAGGAGTCTGTAATGAATCTGTCTATTCTGCCAGCTCCCAAATAATGACACGGGGACTTCTTATTAATTATGAAAGCTCAGCCTTAGTTTAGGCTGGTTTCTAACTAGCTCTCATAACTTAAATTAACCCATTTCTGTTAACCTATGTGCTGCCACGTGTGGCTCCTGGCTTTTACCTCTCCTCCTGCATGTCCTGCTTCCTCTGCGTCTGGCTGGAGATTCCCCATTTCTTCTTCCTAGAGCTCTCTCTGTCAGGAAATCCTGCCTAAAGCTCCTGTCTAGCTATTGGCTGTTTAACTTTTTATTAAACCAATCACAGTGACATATCTTTATACAGTGTAATCAAATATCTCACAACAGGAGTCTGAGACTGAGGAGTGGGATGTCTTCCATGGAAACAAACTACTTGCCCACACTTAATGTTCCCTCAGTGCTCCATGGCTGCCCTGGAGAACTTCAGTGACTCCTAGAGAGTCTACAACTTCATTAGATTTGTCCTGGACACACTTATGAATTTGGATACATAACCTCAAGCAGCAGGAACTCTTTTGACAGAGTCCTCAGTCCCAGCGTAGCTGAGAATGTGAAGCCCGTGGGACTTCCTGTTCAGTCCACTCCTCTTGGCTTTGCTGACCCATCTTCTCTTATGGAAAACCAGCTTTGATGAGTCATCAGAAAGCAGAGACACCGGCATCTTGAGTTTCTCTTGTGCATCTAATAGAGGCGATGGACAGCCTCTTTGGTGTCAAGGCAAAGTAGAACAGAACACCAACAAAAACCGTTCACAGGTTAGGCACAGGGTTGACTGAGTTAAGTCCGCGCCTCTAGTTCACCAGGGACATGGGAGCAGAATAAATTAGAACGTGGCAGGGCTTATGAGAACAATATTGGTGGGTGAGGAAGTAAGAGGCCTCCAAGGAGGCATTTCAGATGGAACAGCGCAGAGGAATCTTCACATTAACCATCTTATTGATAACTAGGTCTCTCTCCCATTAAATCAAAACAAGCTTCTTGGGGCTGTAAACATGGCTCCTCAGTTAAGAGTGTTCATTGGTCTTCTCAAGTACCCAAAGGTTCCCAGAACCTATGTTAGGCAACTCACAACTGACTGCATTCCTGCTTAAGGAATCCTGTGTCTCTCTGGCTCCTGAAGGCATCTGCACTTACGTGGATACACCCCACCCACTACACGCTTAAAAATAAAATGAATATTTACAAAAACTAGCTTTTCAAACAAACACCAATTCTTTATTGAGTCTAGAATAATCCAGACTCACAAGTACTTTTTAACATGTCACTGTTCTAGACACCATAGAGACAAAGGTGGCAGACTCAGACTCCTCCAGATTCCTTACCCACTCTTCCCTTTGCTTAGAATATCTTCATCTTGCTCTAACTTACCACTGTCTTTATCTTTCTTCAATTTAACGGTTTGCCGGCACCAACTACCCCACTGCCTGACCAGGTTAAACACGTCACTGTACCCTCTCATGAATCTAGAGATTTCACATGTGGAATGCTATAACTCCATTTGTGATTCTTTACTCTGGGTGGTGTCTTTTGCAAAACGAAAGCTTCCCTGGGGGAGGCCATGTTTGTTTTGTTCACTGCTCTGCCTGGGACAAAATGCTTCTAAACGAAGTAAGGACTAAATTCAGTTCACTTGGCAGGTGTTTATTAAACACATATATGGCAAACATTTTTCTTAACATTGGGGAAACAAACAAAACCAAAACCAGAGACCAGAATCACGTGTGTCCCTGGGATGTAAAATCTTGACTGCTAGTCAAAATTTTGATTTAATGACCGAAGAGTAGCCGACTCCTCTCACTACTTCCAAGTAGTAGAAATGAATGCTTGTGGTTCTAAGTGATTGGAGTTGACCCACAGGGAGAATGTGAATGGTACAGAGGTTTTGTTCTGTAATTTTCAGACGAAGGGACTTACATGCTTGCCTACTGGGCTAAGAGGGCAACTGTTCAGTCATTTTCAAACTCTCATCTCCTATACTATTGCTCAATAAACATTTCACAAGCTAGAAGTGGGTGTGTGATCTATAGCTTATATTGTCCGTAAATACTAGTGGGCACAGAGGGCCTCACAAGATGATCCAGTAGAGATAGAGGTGGAGAGCACATGCTTTTTAAGTGTACTGAATGGTAAAGGTCATCTTTGGTGACTGATTTCTTACCTACTCCTGTCATAGCCCAAGTAAGAGTGACCATCACCTTTGTTGTTGGCTGTGGAACTTGGGCACCAGAGTCCTGGTTATGTGAATGGAAGGGCTTACCCTTAATGGCAATCATGCTGCAAAAATTAAGTCAGGAACTGTTCCTGAGAGTTGCAAAAGGAACCAAGATGATCAGTTTTGAGAATAGTGAAGGGCTTTTCAGAAGAGGACATAGAAGAAACTCTGGGGACTTTATAAAAGGAGTTCTCAGGCAGCAAGAGAAATACCTCACTAGAGTAGGGATGTACTTTGAACAATGAAAACTAGTATTGGATGTATGGGGAGCTGGCATAGAAGAGAATCATTGGAAATAGAGGAAATGGTCATGACCAAAAAATGGAGACAGTATTGCTGAATGTGAATCCCAACTAGTACCCAATTTCAGAGCCTGTGGACAACCCGATGGCAACTCTTCTGGTGTTGTCTTGCTTTGGGGTTCAGGAACGGCCATGGAAGGATGTGGTGATAGTCTCATCCACTTACACTAACACAGTGTAAGCCAGTCTTTGGACAGATTGTTAGGTCAAGTTCCTATGCGTCTCTACAACTGGAAATAATCCCCAGCCCCTCACAAAGCTGAAGAGACTCTGCAATGGAAATGCGTCAGTGGGATGATGACGTGGTTTGCCATCTTCACCCAGGGACCAGTATACTCAGTGTAGTGGTTCGGTGAGAATGCCGCCCATAGGCTCGTATTTTTGAATGTTTGGTCCTCAGTTAGTGGAACTGTCTGGGAAGGATTAGGAGGTGTGGCCTTGCTGGAGGAGGTGTGTCACTGGGGTTGGGCTTTGCGGTTTCAAAAGCCCACACTGGGCCAAGCATGTCTTGCTTTCCCTCTTTCTGTCTACAGATTGGAATCTAGTTCTCAGATACCACTCCAGTGTCTGCATGCCGCCATGATCTACACAATAATGATAATGGACCAAACCTCAGAAACTGTAAGCCAGCCCCCAATTAAATGCTTTCTTCTACAAGTTGCCTTGGTCATGGTGACTCTTTACAACAGAAAAGTAACTAAGACACAGTAACCTTGCTGTCAGTCACCCTCAGGATGAACTCTAAAATCTCCTCCATTCTGCTCATAAAATCTCTAAGCTGTGAGTCATTTAACTGGAAAGCACTCCAGCAACTCTTAATGATAACAGCAGAAATCTTCCTAGATTTTTATGGACACTGTCGGCTAATAGCAGTGTGGTAAAACCAGAAACCCATTCATGTCATAAGGAAAGAGGAGAATTGGTTCTACCACCTGGAAAAGATAAGCCAGTTCACAGGCTGAATGGTGGTGGGCTTGGGGATACAAGTGGAGATGTCTCAGAAAGCACCATGAACAACATATGTAAAGAAAATGGTTTATTTAAAGTGTTAAATACCATCACCAGAATGAATTTGATTTACATCAGTCGGTGTTCATTACAGGCCTAATCTGCCCTCCCCCCCATTTCTCCCCAACTGGAATTCCCTTTACTTGAAAACATTCTATGTACAGGGCAGCAACGGTCACTGGCATGTGCTATTTACATGACGGAACCACAAGTTGAGGTGCAGACATGTGAAAATTAAAAAAAAGTACACCAACTTTTAAATAAATACTGCATAATGACAAGTATGTACAAATATTCCACAGTCATGTCTTTCTTAGTAAAATTAGAAATAATTTGTATAGGAATATGCAGAAAAGATTCTGTGACTCATTTTAGTGTCAGGAACATAGTGAATGTCTAGCCTAAGGGAGAACAAAGACGCTACAGGTCTCTTAAACCAAATCGCTGCTGGTACGCAGGTGTCGAAAGTATCTCATAGCATTATGTTCCTTCTTGTCTCACCTTTGCCTGGGTCTGCCATAGGTCTCAGAAAATCAAGACACAGTCTTGGTGTAGTTCATGTTGCACCACATAAAGAGAAGGCATTTTGAGTGATAGCTCATTTTAACTTTTGCACCATATCAAGCATGACAGTTTTCAATGGTCAGCATTGAATTCAAAAAGAGAAACAAAGAAAATATTTTTTTTGTGTGTGCATGGCCTCCATTTAAACAAACCGGATGTAGATGGATTTCAAAAATTATTGCAAGGAGAGAAAAGCAATCTTTTAAGGATGTGTAATCAAAGCATATGTAAGAAACAGAAAGGATGGGTGGTTTATTACATTGACCAGTGACATTTCCTCTCAGAGGGACCTGGAGAGAAACTGGACCTTGCAGCATCACTCAACGGTAAAAACTGCCCGTGAACCGCACGTGGGGTTTTGACTTGAGGGTCTGAATGAGGACTTTCGGTGACGGCGTCAAATAACTGGTAAGAGGCATATTGACGTTCTTCGAGTCATCTAAAAATTGGAGCTTTAAAATTGTTGCAAATTTATGTTTACTATATTTCTTTAGAAATATAATTTGTGAAAAATTGAATTTTACTACAGAAAAATGAATTAATAAATAGCCCTGTGTTTCAGGGCTCCACATATTTAGCAGTGTTTCTATTCACATAGTAAATGGAAATCAGCTAAAGAAATTGCTTTAACAAATTAAAAAACAAACAAAACCTAAGACCTACAAATAATACTTAACCCCCTGTATGAATAATGCTGGTGCTAAAAACAAATTTGTTAGACATTACAATGCCACATGATTTTAGGATTTTCCTGTAAACTGAATTTTTAAGGTGAAAAAAAATTACCATGCACTGTACAATAAACTGCAAATGTTCAAATATCTTCTTTGTCAAATACGTGCTGACTTGCTTTATGTCCCAAGTCATGTTGCAAAATCCTTTCAACATGCTTGAAATAAAGAAAGCTCTCGAACAGATTTGAGAAATCCATAAATTCAGATGCATCTGTGCTCTGAATCAAATATGGGGTATAAGAGGGTCAGGTGAAAGATCTGCAGTATTTTAGTATAGGGCTCACTCAGGAGGAGAGAAGAAAAAAAAGGTTAAAAGTGGGAAGAAAAGTGAGATAGAGAAGAGGAAAGATGTGAAAAATTTGCACATATTGAATTTCATAAGATCTGTATATTTAACATGGAAATAAATTGAATATATTATACTTATTGTCACATAAAGAGGATTTTAAGTATCTGCTAGAAAGTATTTTCATTTGTAATGTCTGCCAAAACACAGACTGTGATTAAAGAATAAACATGGTGTGTCTTTGTATCACCCTGTTGCATTCTCTCCCATTTTAAAACCATGCACTAGTGAAATTTACTTTTAAAAATAATATAAATTGTTGAAAATGGCTGATTTTTATTTTATTTTTATTATTTTTTTTGCAAGTTGCAGCCCCGAGAAAATAATTTAAATATTCAGCTAATCTGTGTCCATGCAAAAAAAAGTTTCTTTAATTTCATTCAGTACAGTGCAGTCCCAGAATTTTGATTTCAGAGTCCAACACATCTCGGCATTAGTGAATGCCATGCCTCCTGGGGCTTCCCAGAGTCTACCAGTCTCCCTGCCGGAGCCCCCTTGGGAGCGGTGGCCAACTCTGCTCCTGACCACGTCTTTGGTCTCTTGCTTTTCACCTGACGCTTCCTAGGACTTTGCTCCTTGGCCTGTAGTGTGGCTTAATGGCTGTAGAGCTCCATTTCTGTGGCATAACAGGCTTTTGGGTCAGATAAATGAAGAAAAACGATAAAAATATAAAGGTGCCATTGAAAAGGGCTGACTGATTCTTTGAGATTAATCCATGGCTTCAGATTGGACCAGAACTCGAGTGTCACTGAACTCCAAACCTGACAGTTCTTCACAGCTCTGCTCTTTGACCTGAGGGCCTTCGCTAGGGCACAATGTGTACGACTTCCTCTGAGAACACAGGATCGCTTTGTATCCCTAGACGTGGGCTCCAAAGACACAACATCAAGCATGCAGTGTTACCAGGGGTTTCGACCTGTGCATTTTCTTCTGTTTCTGTATCGCTGGTTGTTGTGACAACAGTTTTATAGTTGCTATGAACGAGAGTAAGAAGGTCCAGTAGAACTTTCCAGAGACGATTGGGAAGCTCTTCTTGTCAGAGGTGCCAAGGTTGGATCTACTAGGGAGGAAGGCGGGAAGAGTTTGAACCATCCAATCACCATATTGGATAGTTCTAGTTCGTCTAAAAGTATCTGGGCCACTCCCATAAAGGATTTGTGGTCCATGCGGCCATAATCTCCCCAGACAATGATCTGTTGGCAAAATAAAAAGTAACATTAGTATAAACACACACATCACAACAGACAAGCAAAGTCATAATTAAACTAGTAAAACGTGTTCAGCTAATGTGCTGTTGTCAAAGGTCAAGTTAAGTGCCGGAGCCCGATTAATGGCGATGTTGCCTTTAACTCCCAGAGGCCAGGGTTACATTAGGGAAACCTCACTACAGTGTCTGAAGCCACACAAGGAGCAAAGCTGGTGTGTAACCCAGGTCTGAACGCCTGGGGGCATTCCCCTGTGAGGGGACACCAGCAAACACAGCTGCAGAGCACTGGCCACTGCCTTCCGGGTGACGGAGAACTTCAGCCACGGGGAACAGGAGAGACAGCAGGGCAAGCTTCGGGCAAGCCTGGCCTCCGGCAGAGGCCGCCACTGAGCACACACCTGTAACACCTTTCCCTGGGGGCTCTCCTCGAAGGACAAGAGCTGCTGATACAGGGGCTCCAGGGTCTTCCTCGCCACCTTCGTCTTCTTTTTGGCTATGCAGACTCCGTTGTCTAACAGATACACCTTGACGTACGGTGCTGGGGAGAGAAGACAGGGAATGACGCACGCTGCTATGAACTGGCCAGTTCACGGGGACAAGAACAACGGCTCCGTTGTCGCTGAGAGCTGGCTGGCAGCGCTCCAGCCACTGGCCTGCCTTCCGTGTCAAAACCACAGTGACACTCGTCAGCCGGCCTTTGAGATTTGAGAGCCTTTCTTCCCCATCTCCTTCTCGTATGGATTTAAATGTTGAATCAAAAAGGCAAAATGTTTCCGGTCCCTAACAAGATCCAAAGGCAATGTCTTTAAATTACCAAAAATTTGATCTCTTTAAACATGCTTAAAATGAGGCTGTTATGTTCACCCCCGTAGTTCACTGACCATTCGAAGGCATTTATCAGCTGACAATGTTGTGAGTCCAAGACAGGAATGGGCTCTGAGGTGGTATGCTCAAAAGTAACTTGGGAGAGACAGTTCAGTAGGAATTCTAGGACTAAAACCTCTATGACAGACACTTTTATGAAACGCATGTTCCTGCATGTCTCATGCTATTAATTATGGTGAAGGAGTCAATTATCCTCAAGACCTTTACACCACAATTTCAAAGAGGTACAGTCAGTAACATACACTTTATTTAAAAATTCCTTCAAGGACTGAGGAGTTGAGAGAGAAATGAAAAATTTTAAGTCAGTACAGATGCCAGGATAGGAATACTTTCAGAATTCACAGCTTTATATCCTGGATCTACTGATCTCTGCACACGGCACACTCAGACTCTGCCATTTCTATGGTCCAAGTACCTTGAATTATAATGATGTTTCAATATGAAACGTGTGGCGTCAAGTTATGGTACAGCCTCTCCCATACTGCAGGAAGAAGGACTGAACGTTCGTCTTAGGTAGCCAGCATTCATAGGCTTATGGGACTGTGTGGATCTAGTCTATTTTTATTCTAATTCCAGAGCTTGAAGGATGCCTAGGGACAAATGAAGTCCCTGGTAAACTGGAGAGTGTCACGAAACAGCAGCTAACTGGACAAGGCAATTCTAGTGCACACTCTGCGGACAAAGGGGCTAATCTAAAGATGGGTCTCAACGATGGAGGTATGTTCGAAACCGTGTGTGGTCCCCAGCGGAGCACTCACTCACGGCCCCTCAGAGTACATGCAAACGGCTTCAGGCCCCAGCAGCACAATAACAGTATCCACTCACATCCCGACTAAGAAGACTGCAGCAGAGAAAGGAGATTTTTACATCAAAACCACACGACTACGAGAAAGAACAGTGCGATGTTCCTGCTTTACCTGGCAGTGTCTTGGAACCTGGTTTGACGACAAGGCCTCGAGCCCGAATGATTTCCACCTCCAATTGTCCCTTTTTGTCCATCATGCCCACCTGGATGTCACCTGGTGGGACACAGGGAAGAAACACAGGAAGTAGGAGGAAAGCTTGAGCCAAAGAACGTGGCTTCAGACAGTCCCCGGATGTATTCATTCTTTAAGATTTAAACGTTCTCAGCAGTGTGTTACTTTAAAGACAAACAGAAATCACAAAAGAAAAAAACCAAGAATGTTTACTGTAAAACCTGGGACCCTTTATTCTTGCTGGTAATTTTGTTAAAAGTATCATGTATTGAAGGGATGTGATTTTTCAGTAACGTAAAGGAAAAACAATGAAATCACGTAACAGAAACTCTTACCCATTGCAGGAGTAGCCAGGGTCTGGCGTCCCACCAGCTGAGCAGGGCCCAGGCCATCAAGGAAATCACTGAACTGGCTGTCAGAGGCCAGGCGGACACCAGGGAAAATCAGGCTGAAGGAGAATGACACGCAGGATTAAGTCCTCACCCTTCCCTCCTTTCAGGCAAGCTCGGGCTTCCTGCTGGCCTCACTAGTGTGGCGAGGCTAAGGTACACTGATACTCATTCAACTCCAGCATCCCACACCACCTCCCACAGCTCTCGGGCCACATCTTCCGTTCTCTAGCTTCCCACGCCTGTCACCAGGAGCACCTGGCACACCACACCATGTGGGCTTCTGTTATGTGTCTTCTCTTGCTTGGTCTGGAAGGTAGGGGAGACGATTCCTGTCGTGCATGCTCAGTATACACCGAGCACTCATCTACGCCACACTTTGCCATGTTTAATCCTCTTAACTAAACTAAGAGAGAGTCTATTATTTATCTTTTTACAGTTGAAAAAACTGGATCATTCCCATCGGCATATAAATATGCTGCCATTTCATCATGCAAAAGGAAAAACAGCCCTTTTCCTGACTGCGCTCTCCTCCCCAGCCCCCACCCACTTGTTCCCCTGAATCCTTGGAAAATACCCTCACATTCCCCTTTTCCATTTTATTTGGAAACTCTAATCAGCTTTTTGATGATTTGATGAGATGTCTTCAAATTTTGAGACATCTCAAAATTTCTCTAACCAGAAGTCAGCCAATGACTACAGCAGTCACTGTCAGCCAATGACTATGGCGGCCAGCAGTCTGCGTCAGCCAATGACTGCTCAGTGTCATGACTACTCAGCCAATATGGCAGTTACAGTCAGCCAATGACCACGGTGCCCAGCGGTCAGTGTCAGCCAATGACTGCTGCAGCGTCAGCCAATGACGACGGCAGTCAATGTCATCGTCAGCCAATGATGACTACGTCAGTAACTGCTGCTGTCACTGTTCTGTCCTCACCGAAGGGAACAGATCAGCGACACAATCCATCCTTCCTTTTCCCCCCGGAGAAACCTTTTCCAGTCACTTCCTGGAGACGCTGGCTCCCTGCAAAGCTTTCTCTTCTCTTCTGCCCATTCTGCTATTAAACACCCAAACTCCTTTTTCCCTCTTATCTTTTCCATGTGTCTGAGTTCCCTTGAAGTTCCACCCAACTTGGTGGTGTCTGTGTCGTGTTGTCTAGCCAAGAGCCTCTCTGGCTTACCCTTCTTTTCTGGGCTACACACATTCATTCCAACAGCATAGTTGGCTAACAGGATATCTACTGAGCATCTGGAAGTTAACTTACTGTAAACTGACCAACTGAAATCTCTTAAACACACACACATACACACACACAAAAAATATTAAAATGTAATAAAAATTAAAAACTAAGGAAGTAAGTAGGTTTATTTCTTCAGAGATGGCCCATGTATATAAAAGACAAAGGGTCCTGAAATCAGGTCTTATAGACTATTTAGTTGACCTCTCTCATTTATTTTTCTTGCCTTATTTCACCCTCATCACTTACATTACCCAATTTATTGTGTATTTTATTGTTTTCCTTATTTTTGGTTGTGAGCCTAGTCTTTAACGGCTGAGCCATCTCTCTAGCCCTATTGTTTTCCTTATAAATTAAAGTTTTTGATGAAGTTTGTCTTGTCTTTTGGATGAGTGGAGGTAGTTTTGTCTCTTGTTGGTGCTAGACTCCAGCTCTTATAGCCTAGAATCCTATAAACAATGGATATCTGCACCCTTAGTGATTCACCTTCATGTTAGAAGCATGAACTAATTTACCCAAAAATCTAGAGTGCCAGAAACCAAGATGAGAACTTTGGTCTCTTCTTGCTATCTTGGATCCTATGATTCCTAAACCCACTGTCTTAACTTCTGATTTGATTCTCTTGTATGGCTCACATCCAACTCACAGCACACTGTCTGGGACACTAGACTGTAATATTTGTTGAATGAATTTATGAGTATTCATGTTATTTCTCCAATAAGATGGTAAACATTTGAAGTGGAAGTCATCCTTGAAACATTTATATCCCTGCCAGCTTTCTAATAAGACTATACACGTGTGTGTGGGGGGACCACGTGGTCAACATTTTTATAGTCCATGCATTGTTTTACATGCATTGTTTACACAGACCATGCTCAGAGCACATTTATTTTCACTTTCCTGTTCTGACACCTTTGGTCTCATCTACGATCAGAAGTCACTAAATACTGCTGTTTTCTGGAGACAGGGCCACCCCATGCTTACAAATCTTTCCAAGTGTTTTATGGTAGTGGATTCAAAGAAAAGCTATATCGAGAAAAAGGCTCACCAACTTCTTGTTGCTATTTTCTTCTGGTTATTGTTTCACATAATTAAGATAAATTATGTAACTTTCAGTGCATAAATTTTTCAATAGCATCTCTTCAACAGATCTAAGATTTTTTTACATTAAAATTACTTTCTAATTATTTTATTCTATGTGTCTGGGTGTTTTGCCTGTAGGTAGGTCTGTGCATAGTGTGCATGGAGTGCCCGAGGAGGCCAGAAGAGGGCATCTGATCTAGAACTGTAGTTACAGTTGTGAGCCTGTATGTGGGTACTGGGGATCAAACCCAGCCTTTGGAAGAGCAGCAATCAGTACTCTTAACCTCTGAGCCATCTCTCCAGCCCCAAGATCGAAGATTTTAAAAAGTAATATTGCCTACATGGTGTGAGATGTATGCTTATTATTTCTGTGATTTTGTTTATTATTTTAAGCTCGGACAAACTATTTTATTTGTAGGTAATATTGAGAGTCACATTGTAGCATCTTATCGTGGAAGTAAAACACTTCATCTCCCCCAAGCTATTTCATTCAAAATAAAAAGCCAGCTCTTGTGTGAGCTAGTTCTTGTGTGAGCTAGCTCTTGTGTGAGCAGGCATGGCCAAGGCCTTACTCACTTTCCTTCCGAGCTGTAGCTGTTCATGCTGCCGTCCGTGGACTCCCGGCTGGCCTGCCGCGTCATCCAGTTCCTCATCTCCACTGCCAGGCCGGTTTCTGTGCTTCTCTGGACAGTGCTCCGGAGCTTTTTACCTCCTGCTTCTGTGGAGACAGAAATCCAAAGGCATCACAGTCTGTCACCGAGGCCTGGCTACAGAACAGGCCGGCTAGCACCCAGGGACTGCAAATTCGAAGGACTGTAGACAGAGTTCTTAAGGAGACACAGAGAAAAGGTATTTTAAACACTTCTAAACAGTGTCTCCCTGAGTGAGCAGCACAAAGTACCATTGTTTATTTCCACTTAAAACAGTGTTCAAATCATTAACATAAGAAACCCAAAGGTTCAAACTGAGGATAATAAAATACACTTTGTTCTCATTGCAATACGTAAATTACCATATCAGTTTATACCTCCTGTTTTCATTGTAACTTTTAAATGCACAATTAATTCATGCTTACCTTTTCTCCCATTTCTTTTGTCTTAATGAAAGAAATAGGCCTTCATATTGCTTACAAAGAACCAGATGGTGACGGATACTCAATTTCTAGCTTTAACTTTATGAAAATTTAGGGTAACGGCTATGAAAAGGTAAAGAAATCTACACAAAAGGGGTAACTCTATTTGAAGGCAGTTTTGATTCTGTTGGTAACTTCCAGAAAGATTGTGTAATATAAAATTCCTGAAGTGTCACGTGAAGGACCTCTTCAGTTTTTGGCCTTGGACGGTCATCTCTAAGGTGGTTGCACCTAGTGGAGTTTTCTCCCAGAAGGCCACCAGAGGAGCAGCCCTGAGGAAGGAGACAAGGGCGGGCATGACTGAGCGAAGCATCTAGCTGGAGAGATTAGAGCCCTGGAGAGGGAGCAGCACTAGAGCTGGGCTTGGAAGAAGGGCCAACAGGGCCTCTAGGAAAAGAAGAGCATGTCTGGGGCAAGAGAAAGTGCATGGACAACGGAGCAAACCAGGAGTGACCACGTGTGGAGAAGGAAGGGCCATGGCTGAAGGAGCACTGGGAAGCGGGGTATCCAGGAAAGAGCCAAAGCTGTGAGGAGCCCGGCTCTCTGGAACATGGAGCTGGGAGAAGAATACCACAGCTGTGAGGAGCCCGGCTCGCTGGAACATGGAGCTGGGAGAAGAATACCACAGCTGTGAGGAGCCCGGCTCGCTGGAACATGGAGCTGGGAGAAGAATACCACAACTGTATTCATTGCTTCTTGGCAGGTCTACTTATTCACACTGGCTGCGGAAGCCATTAGCATTTGGAGATAAACAGCCATGCGACATGTTCTTTCTTTTCAATGCTGCCGGTGCTCCTGACGGGATGACACTCTTTCCACCAAATTTCTTATATTTGCCCCACTTTGAAACACTGCTTTACATTTCACCCATTTCCAGTTTTGATACACATTAAAATGCTTTAGAGTAGACACAAAATACACATCATGACTGATCTCCAGCTAATCAAAAGCTGTATTGTGGGTGAGTAGCAAACGTGTACTGATAAATGATAAGAAAACATAGGGCTTCCTCAATGATTCCAGAAAGCTCTCGTCAGAGAAATGTTGGTGCTACTGACGCGATGACTCTGTTCACCTGTATGTCTGCTTCCCTTTGAAACGCTTGAGTAGAGACAAAGTTAAAAAACAAATGTGTAGCCTCCTTCGGGATAAGTGATAAAGCATGGCTCGCCACTGGAGGCTACCATTAAAAGTTAGACCATGAAAACACATGGATGAGCCAAGTGATCAGTCCACAAACTCGTTCTGTTAGGGGAGTAAAGAGGTAACTTCTAAGGGATACAGAGCCACCACCATCATAATCAAGTTGTTTCAGCAGCATACAGAATTACCTATCAAGTTGTTCTGGACAAAAATGTACTCACTGTTTCTAATCAAGTCTTCTGGTTTTCAAAACATACAGAAGGTAAAGTCACAAGACAAACAGCCACACACACACACACAAAGCGTCCAGACCAAACCTAGGTACGGGGTATTGCTCGAGAGAACTGGCCCATTCTCCTAAAAAGTTAACACCGTGAAAAAAGCCTAAGTAAGGTAATGTAGATTAAAATACAGCAAGGAGATGTTAGCCAGTGACCTTAGTTGTATGGGTTTTTGCCTTGTCTGTAAAACCAAAATGAAATAAGTCTTTTTAACAAAATCATTTTTGTTAAATGTTAAAATCATTAAAAGGCAATTTTAAGACAGGTAGGGAAATATGAATACAGATCGGATATTAGATGAGAAAGCTGCTAAACTTTTAGGTGGATTATAATAAATATTATAATGAATTTCCTGACTATTAGATATATGTCAAATATTTGGATGCAAAACCTTCTGTTATTAGTGTTTTACTTTCAAATGGTGTAGAAAACAAAACAAATACACACATTCACAGGGAGGGTGTTTAAAGAGAGATGGAGTGGCAGAGCCGAATGGAGGAGTACCCATCAATCTAACACTAATGACCTCTGTGCAGAAGTCTGCGCGCGGTGCATGTTTGCACACATAAGGCATGTGTGGAGGTAGACAGGCACATACATGTGGCAGGCGGAGGCTGAGCGCAGGTCTTCCTCAGCGGCGTTCTATCTTACTCACTGAGGCAGGGGCTCTCAGCTGAACTCGGAGCTTGATGATGGACAACTCTTCAGACTGCCAGGATTACAGGCAGGTCCCATGTCTGCCCGCCACTCATTTCCATGGCTGCTTAGGATCCAATTTCCATCCTCATACTGTGCAGCAAGCCCTTTACCCTGCTACCAACTCCCCAGCACCTAAGATTTACTATTTTATTTCAGAGTGATCTTCAAATAGCTACATTACAAAGTAGTATTGTGATTTTTCTCTCAGTAATCATGAAACGTTAGGCTAACATGGGGGCTGAGTTCCTGCTTTGAGGTTCATTTCCTTTCAGTACCTGCCCCAGGGGAACAACTACCATCACTTGAGACACACTTCAGTGGCATCTAGATGAGGATCTAGATATACAAGGGAATGGCATGGGGAACCTAGGTTATCCAAGGACAAAGGACCTTAGTTCTTAAAGATCTCAGGACACAGCGCAGCAATTCCAAAATCTATCTTCTATTTAATCTGATGCTACTGAGCAAAAGTGACTTGAAACTATGTTGTTAATGGGTGATGAGAACCAGACCCCACTTGGCTAAGAATAACAACATTTAAAAAAGAGCTTGCAAATCCTTCTGTCCACAACTGCTTTACTCACATAATCTCTTCATAGGTCTGAAAATTCCCACTTGTACAGACGAAGCACAGAGGCCCAGCAGATCACAAGATTCCCTGAAGGCACACAGTGTGTCAGGACCAGAGTGTGTGCTGGGCTGCCAGACTCCACGTTCTCTGTTATTCATTAGCTTGTTGTCAGAACATAACTAACTGCCTGGGTAGAGATGATGCAAAGAGCCCTTTAGAAGTAGCCTGGAGGCCTGGGAAGAAGCAGGAGCCTCAAACCAGTTAGGCTATGGTGTCAAACTGCTTCTCTACTCTTAACTTACTGAATGGCACCGAGCAAGTCACACCCTATTCTCAAATTGTGAGATAAAAAGACGTAACTGGCGGGACTTCGGTGAGCGTTAAAGACAACACACATCTAAAGTACCTGGAAGAGTACCTGAAACACAGAAAGCCTTCAACCAAGGCACCAGTATACAATCCAGACAGGGAAGAAGGGAACACATTCGGACTGGTCCTGACCATTAACTAGCTAGTTGTGTGGCCTTCTAAGTCATAGTCCCTCTCTGAGTCCAGGGCTAGTTGTCTATGAAAAGGGCAGGGAGAGGAGAGCATATGAGCCTTGGCATCTTTTATCTCTAAAGTCTGTGATTGTCTCATTAGTGCACAAAAGACCATGATTAACAGCCCTGTGTTGAGGGCTACTGTCAAAGAACCACAAGTTCCTAGCTAAGTAACTACTTACAGTAGCCCTTAAAAACTTGTCATTTTACACATTCCATTATCTGAAACATTTATAGACTTATTTATAAATTTGCAGCATCATAAAAATCTTTATGTCAATTCACAATAAATGCAATTTAACTTAAATATAATGCATTATGGTGATTCATGTGTAATGCTACAAATGTCATGTTGCTATGCAACCAAAAAACTGAATCCATGTGAGTGTGAAGATCTGTGAGAGTGAGTCCAAGTGAGCCAGGCAGAATTCTATGCTGGTCCTGATGACCATGTTACTTTACACGGCAAAAAGAATTTTGCTAATTAATTGTTTAAAGGTAGGGAGATTATCTGATGGTCCAGCATAGCTGCTCCTGGCCTTTAAAAGCAGAATGCTGTCTCTGGCTGGCTTCAGAAGAGGAAATCAGAGACAGCAGAATCACCAGAACGATTCTCTCTACCTTTGCTGGCTTGAAGATGGAAAGAGACACATGTAAAGGACATCGCAGCCACCGGAAGCTGCTGAGAGTAAGATCTGACTGACAAGTGGCAAGAAAACTTGACCGGAGCCCTACACCTCCAAGGAACTCGATTCTGCCACCAACATGAATGTCCCCGGAAGCAGAGCCGCTGGCAAGAGCTCAGCCAGTGTCATGATCTCTGTGGTGTCACACGTAATCATCCTGTGCTAGGCTAAGTTCTAACGAGTAGATGCTGGTGTTGGGTGCTAACTGTTAAGCAGCAGAAGACCATACAGCAGATCTGATTCCTTTCTCACGTGCATTTTTAAATGGAACATACATAAAGCTATTTTATTATGATTGTGGGGGAAGACCAACCAAATAGTTATGAATTTAGGTGTGCTTTTTTAAAACAATACGTATTTTAATTTTACTAGTGAGAACGTCAAAGCCTTCTCCTGTTTCTCAAAGCGGGTTAGATTCCATCTTCACTCAGTATTTTGGACACTGATTTTTAACTTCCAATTAACCAGTGACTTGAAACCTCATTAACTTTCTCCTTAAATGTTCAGGTAAGTTTAAAATGTTTTATGGATAGTGTTGGGAGTCTGATCATTCACGCACTTTTGTTCACTTATAAAAGCTGGGAAAACGTCAGTGTCATTGATACCTCACTAACCTTTGACCTCACGAGCACAGTGACAACATATACTTAGAATAGAGTAGAAATCTGTGTTAGAGGCAGTTACTCCCTGTAACACCTACTCATTTCAATCTCTGGGCATGTCACTTTAGACCCACCCACACCAACAGGTGGGGATATCACCAAATGATGTCCTGGCAGTCAAAGAGCACTGCATATATTGTAAACAAACAAACAAACAAACAAACAAACAAACAAACCCAAAACTGTGGCGTCACCACCATGAACAGCTGAAAAGGGCCCTGACCTTTTTTGTGTCTTAAGTCATCTATAAAAAAAAGGGATCTTCAGTGGTATTTGCTCCGCCCATGACCTTGGACTATGGGGCCCAAAGGAGGTGGTGCTTCTTGCCATTGTACAGGACCTCTTAAGAGGAGAGAGAGAAGGGTCACAAGCCCCTTCCTGCTTCCTGCTCTGCCAGGTGGACTGGCTCCCCGTCAGATGAGAGGATGACTGCAGATGTCTACTCCATTCTGTATGTGAGTGCGTTTCCTCAATTTGTATCTTAATAAATCCCTATTACCCACTAAATAGACTCACATGGATTGATCTTAATGGAATCACAACGGAGGACTAGAACATCCTTCTTTGTGAATTCCTATAATTATTAATACTAATTTTTAACAAGAAATAAAGCCAAGATAACGACACCTCATGTGGCTTGTTAGGTATGGCCATTCTACTGTTCTTTCCATAACAGTAAATTTATTTTGGGATTTTCAACACAATTAAATACTAGAAACTCTTCCTCCCAATGGTTTTTCTCTGTTTTCACTTGCCAGTTTTATGGGATTTTCATCTCCTCTCTGATGCTGCTGTTCTGGACCACTGGAAACCATCAGCTCCTGATCCAAAGTTAAACCACTAAGAGAGTTGGTACCATACTTCTGGGCTTTTTCCCTTAACGTTAGTCAGGCTCTCTACAACGAAGAATGTAGAGAATGGGAAAGAGCACCCACACCCTCAGGACTCTCACTGGATGTCCTAGGCAATGTCCCACATGCCGTGAGTGATCTTCGACGTTACATCCTAGATGTTACAATCCAGGTTTCCACTGAAGTATTCGCCAACTATGGACAGGGAACTTAGGTCTCAGGAACCCAGCATTCTTATCTGTAGATCTTGGATGATCCTTAACTTATGCCATGAGCACATGACCTGTAAGTGCTGTTTAACTAACAGTACTGTGTAAGATTAGATACTATACATGCCGGTCTCCACAGCTGTAAAATGATACACACACCTGTACTTGAAAATGACTCGAATCACATGGGAAATTGCCCAAATTAGTCCACACTTCTCCAGCTCGCTCTTCTTAAGTTACTACAGTCCTACTATACATCGAGGGAGCGAACTTCTGGCAAATAGACAAGTGAGTCATCTTCTCATCCAAACTCACTTTTGGGAGAGGGACAGATTACATCTGAAAGTAACTGGGAAAACAGAATTAAGCTGAATTTCTGAAAGAAAAATATCAAAAAATTACCAGCCCACTTTATATAATTTCGTTCAATCCCAAGGTAAGAAATGAAGCTTCTAGACCTGCATTAGCAAGAAGCAGGAGGAGCACTATGGAGCTGCCTCTTCCCCGCGGCAAACTTCCAGAGCCGTGGGGAGCAAAGGAGAAGGAGCTAATTCTGGGGACAGAACAGGGCTGCAGACATGCTCTCCACTGTTGGGTTCCACTGCCCCCACAAGGACTCGACGGCTCCCACGACTGACTGCGTGTGTCGTCACTGTTGCTGGTTCTCATTCTAAGTGGGGATTTTTAGTCTCTCCGACCTGTCGCTACCTTACTGTCTTAAACTGGGTCTTTTAGATAGGTGGTTCTTAATCTTAAATATCATCATAAATTGAAGAACCATCTCTTAATATGAGAAAAAGAACTGCATGTCACACAAAGGCTCTAGAACGCAACAGTAAATGGATGAGAGTTTAAGGTAGTTTTTTTTCTGAGAAGGGATTGCTATTGCTATGTGCAAAAATAACAGTGTGTATGGATAGTTGGGGGCCAAATTTGCAGCAAATTTAAAACATAAGAAAGCCATGTTATTTACCTTAGATTTCATCTGTACATTTCCCTTTCTTGACTGCTCACACTCAATGAACATAGATGAAAACAACTAAGTAGCAAACTACTAAAAAATGTAAAGCCATAAAAATAAAAGGTTATTTACACTGAGTTCACTAGCCGGTCTTTTAGCCACTGGTGGCCATTTTCAACAATCAAGTGATATTTGTTAAGTTTCTTGTGTTGACAATTGTCTTCCGAAGAAAACCATTCCACTCTTCAGCTGCAGAAGATAACTTTGTCCCACATCATGTTTCCACGTGCTCTGCTGCCACCAACATCACATCTCAAGTCGCCAAGTTCAAGAGGCGGGTACCAGAGGCTTTCAGTCTAACAAGGGTGCTGGCCACACTGGCTGATTTCTAGGAGCAGGTCATGTGTACACAGTGACTCACCATCAAGGAGACACGGGCAAGCGGTGACGTATGTGACAAGCAGCAATGCATGCAGGGTGGCTTCTGCAGCACGGTTGTGGGCATCATATCTAGCCTCTAGTCCTAGGTCTAATCCAATTTTTATTCAGCAAATAGTTTTTCTGCCTAATTGTCTGATTGATGGTGAATGTTTTCTAAATAACAGATATCTCGAACATGTTCCATTTCTAATTTAATAAAAAATGTACTCCAGTTTATATAATGATAATTCCTAGTATAGTATAGAGAAAGTGTGACATCCAAGCATTCTTGCACCTATAAGAATCCGAAGTTTCTTGATTCATCAGTGTTCCCTTCACCTCTCATAGTATCCTTTCACGTCCTGATAAGCACATAGAAAGCAAACTTGGGCCAGGCCTGTGGCAATGCCTTTAATCCTAGCACAGGAGGTTCTCTGTGAGTTCGAGGCCAGCCTGGTCTACAGAATGAGTTCCAGGACAGGTAGGGCTGTTACACAGAGAAACCCTGTCTGGAAAAGCCAAAACCAAAACAAACCAAACCAAAAAACCAAACAAATAAAAAAGAAAGGAACCTTGGTCATGTCTCCATTCACATCCATATTTTTGTGCTTGCTAGGGATAGAATGTAAAGGGATATGTTATACATACACACACACACACACACACACACACACACACACACACACGCGCGCACGTGCTATATATAATACATATGTGTATATATATGTTACATATATATGTAACACATAATCATATAATTCCCACCTATGTAAGTTTTTTATTTAGTAGTGAGGTAAGCTAGTAAACAAATGATGATGCCCCAGAGCAACATACTCTGAGTTCTAGATGAGTGGCCATACATCACTAGGACTACACAGCTTTCTGTCAATGACAGAAATACTCTATGATGGAGCAGCGTCCAATAAGGTCATCACTAGGTACAAGGCGCTACTGAGCACTTGAAATAAGGCTAGTGCCTCATGTACTGGATAACACAGATCTAGAGGTTAAGAGAAGAGCAAAATATTTCAAATAGTTGCAATAAGAGGTTAACATAATAACATTAAGTCTCAGCATTACTCCAAGATATATATTACTATAGACTTTGCACATAAAAATAAGATAAAATAAAAGAAATGAAGTTTCTTACTTAAGTTGTTAACTAGGCAGAGGTGGGATTACTATTTCAAATCTAGGTCCATCCAAGTTTTCCTCCACTTAGAGAAAGTCCTGTGATTTAGAGAAGACCTCACAGGTAGATGGGATGTGAACTGAGCACCAATGAGCAATTAAGATATGCACATAGTAGTAGTGGAAGAACAGTAAGGTATCAACAAAACTCTGGAGCCAGGAGGCTTAGTTTTATAAATTTAGTAGTTAGATTTGGAAGGACTTGGAATGTCAGGATAAAGGCTTTCCTTAGAAGAAATGAGAATCTGGTTTGCTCTATACCAGTGGTTCTCAACTTTCCTAATATTGTGACCCTTTAATACAGTTCTTCATGTTGTGGTGACCCCTGCCATAAATTTTTGTTGTTGTTACTTCGTAATTGTAAATTTGCTACTGCTATGAATTACAGTGTAAATATCTGTGTTTTCCCATGTTCTTCGGTAACCCCTGTGAAAGGGTCAGTCGACCTAAAGGGGTCAACACCCACAGGTTGAGAACCACTGTTCTAAAGAAACTGGTAAAGAAACTGGATTGGCCCCTAAAAGCAGCGAGAGCAGGTGGTGGTGATATTATCAGAGGTTTCAGAGATAAGCCCATTAATTCCAAACAGCTGAGCTGTCAACGAGAATGAGAAGAAACAGAACAGAGAAATGCTGGGAAGGGAGCAAATTTCCTTGGAGGAAGTTGAAAACTCTATGTTCTCTGGGTCAGATTTGGTCAATAAATGTGTTTGTTTGTCCCGAATAATGTTGAGATTCTTAAGTTTTGCTGCCAATACTTTAAAGTTTAAGGGTTTTATGGGAAAAACCAAGTTTATGATTGTGTTGAGTACAAAACAAAAGTCATCGTGCCAACCTGGAATAGAGTCAGCTTGCCACTGCCCAAAATGACTCTTCACCAAGCTTCTGTGGATGGGCCCTCCCCAGTTCTCAGCCCTCTCCTGTTCCTCTTCTGCCTTGAGGATCTATGTGTTCATGCGGCCACCAATCTACAAACCCCGAAGGGAATAGGTGCCACCAACTGATCTACTTTAAATAGTCCAAATAATTTTCCTTGTGTTTTAGATTCATGAAATAAAACCTAAATCAAGATATTATCCAGACAAAAGCAGGTTCTTGGGGGAAAATGTCAGAGAAGGTCACAATTGTGCCCCTTATCACCTGTTCACAGAAGCACATTACTAGTGTGATCTAAACGCCACACAAGGCCCTGGCCTCTGGATATATTAGACAGGACTAAACCGGCAGTGAAATCTCTTCTCTGGAATTCGGGGATTGGGATTGAGAAAGGCGCAGTTTAGAGAATGGTGGAGCTGCAACACATGAACCCAGAGATTACTTGCTACCATTGTTCTCTGGACATATACTCTGGGTAACAGAGCACAAGAGAGAGCTGGCCACTGAAAAAGCTGAAGCAGCCATGTGAGGTAGGAATGAGGAAGGCAAGAAAGGGAAGAGGCTTCTCTGGCTGCCTTTAGATCCATGTGAGGCCTAGAGGACTCTATAGATTTGGGGAAAAGTCTCTGCAAAAACATTATTTACACACACACACACACACACACACACACACACACACACACACACACGCACACACAGTTCCTATTTTTATTTCCAGATTACAAAAAGAGAAATATTTCAAAACTAAAATTGAAACTATTGTTTTATGTAGGCATTTTCTTTAAATACCTCACCTTATAAATAAATACACGGCAGTTGGTAAATCTCCTTCCTCCCCAATCAAAAGCCAGTACAACATGAGGTAGGAAAAAATACAGAATGATCTTCTTTAAGCCATAATAATGGCCTAGCATATCACAGCAGAGAGCATTTTCACTGGGTGGATACAGTCCTGGATAGTGATGGAGTGGTTGCCATGACAACTTCCTAGCCAGTTTCTTCTGTAAGCCATTGTATTACAAAATGTCTCCACAAAGAAACTATGTCCCATTGCTGGCCTTGATTTAATGAATCTAGTGAAATATGAAGGCAAATTGGGGTCTACTCCGACTTCTACATTTAAGATTCCAATTACTTTAAGGCAGTGTTTCTCAAGCTATGGGTCGCAAGCCCTCTAGGGGCCGAATGACCCTTTTACAGGGGTTGTCTAAGGCCACCAGAAAACTGATATTTACATGACAATCTATAACAATAGCAAAATTACAGTTATGAAGTAGCAACAAATAAATTTATGGTTGGGAGTCACCACATCTTGAAGAACTGTATTAAAGGGTCACAGCATCAGGAAAGGTGAGGACCACTGGTTTAAGGGCTCTCTTCGAACCTAAGATAGTGAAAGATGCTAATTCTTAGGTTAAATGTGAGTTGAAGTGTTCATCCATTTATGTTTGTTTTTAACCTCCAAAATATCTTGCTTTACTTTGTGTGCCTTAAGTACAAATCTAATACAAAAATTGTGTTACTTTTAAATACGATTTACTTGTTCAATGAAATGATTTTTCATATAAAATTATAATGCAAGGAAAATGGTATCTATAAAAAGGTCCACAATAGCTATATTTTGAAAAAAATATATAAAATAGTCCCCAAAGGGAGTGGCACTATTGGTAGGTGTGGTCTTGTTGGAGTAGGTGTGGTCTTGTTGGAGGAAGTGTGTCACCACTGAGGTGGGCTTTGAGGTCTTATATATGCTCAAGCCACGCCCAGTGTCTGAGACCACTTCCTGTTGCCCATATGTCAAGATGTAAGAATCTCAACTACCTTTCCAGCACCATGTCTGCCTGCATGTCGCCATACTCCCAGCTACGATGCTCCCCATCATGAAGATAATGGGCTAAACCTCTGAAACTGTAAGCCACCTCCTCAATTAAATGTTTTCCTTTATAAGAGTTGCCATGGTCACTGTGTCTCTTCACAGCAACAGAAACCCTAACTAAGATAGAAGTTGGTACCAGGAATGGGGTATTTCTGTGAAAGGACTGACCATGGAGGAATCTTGACTTTGGTACTTGGGGTTAGGAGAGCAATGGAATGCTCTAAGTGTTGATTAATGGGCCATACTAGTAGGAGAGTGGAAGACAGTGCTGAGTGTGATTTGATGGACTGTGGGGTGTTCACTCAAGAGGTTTCAGAGGAGAAGAATTTTAGTATGCTGTCTAGAAATTGTTCTTGTGATAGTCTGGTGAAGAAAGTGGCTGTTTTTGCCCTTATCTGAAGAATCTGCCTGAGGCTAAAGTGAAATGTTTTAAATTAATTCCACTGACAAGGAATCTCAAAACAGCCTAGTATAGAATTTGTTGTGTGGTTAGTAGCAGTAACTCTAATGAAGATTTATAATGAAAAGGAGCAAGGTGAACAGGGAAAATTCCAAAATGAAAATTTTGAGGAGAAAAAGAGCACCAGGAAGTGCAATAGAGCTAAATGCTGGGTTCAAGAAGATAAATGGATTAAGAACTGGAATAAAGAGGGTGGTAACATCAGGGCAAGATCCCACCCAGCCAAGTTTCTAACTTGTGAAAAGGAACTAAAGAAAAGTCTAGAGCTGGGTGTGGTGAGGCACACCTTTAATTCCAGCACTTGGGAGGCAGAGGCAGGCACATCTGGGAGTTTGAGCCAATCCTGGTCTACAGAGCAAGTCCAAGGACAGCCAAGCTTAGGCACAAAAGAAAACCAAGCTTAGGCACAAAACAGAAGCTGGTGATGATGTAATTGAACAAGCAAGCAGCAGAACTTGGCAGCTTTGGCCACGTGGTGGTTCTGGCTTTAGAGTTAAGGATAGAAGAAAGGGGTTATGGAATTTTCCTCCATGACTAAGGAAAGCCACTGAGGCCAGGCATGTGTCAGGAGTGTCCCTGAACTGAGGCCCAGAGAGGCCATTGTGTGCAGCTGTGAAGGTGAAGCCTGGATTGCTGTGGAGACCCCAAGATGTTGGAGATGCCAGAGTTGTAGAATACCTGCTGAGGAAAGCTGTTAACAGGGAGTAGAACCAGCCCAAGAGAAAGAAATGTGTTGCAGTCAATAGAGCTGAAGGGAGTTGGAGATCTGAAGAGCACTTGGACATCAGACATGGAGACGCAGAGTTTACAGTTTGCCCAGCTGGTTTTCAGTCTTGCTTTGGTCCAGTATTTCCTCACTATGCTCCCTTTCCTATGTTTTTGGAACAGTAATGTATATCCTGTGCCATTATACATTGGAAGCATGTGATCTCTGTTTGTTTTTTTTTTTTTTTTTTTTTTGTTTTTTACTTTGATTATAGGGGATTACAGTTAAGAGATTACATGGCTCTCAGAAGAGACTTTGAATTTTGGGCCTTAAAACATTGTTGAGACTGTGATAGACTATGGGGACTTTTGAAGTTGGACTGAATGCATATTTGCATTATGACATGGCTATAAGCCATTGGGGGCTATAAGTGGAATGCGGTGGATTGAAAGAAAATGGCCCCCTAAGGGAGTGAAGCTATTAGAGGTGTGGTCTTATTGGAGTAGACATGGTCTTGTTAGAGGAAGTGTCACTGTGAAGGTGGGCTTTGAGGTCTCATCTATGCTCAAGCCACACCCAGTGAGTTGGTTCACTTCCTGTTGCCTACAAATCAAGATGTAGAATTCTCCAGCACTATGTCTGCCTGCACACCACCATACCCCCAGCTGCCATGGTCCCTGACCTGACAATAATGGATTGAACCTCTCACTATAAGTTGCCACCTCAATAATGTTTTCCTTTATAAGAGTAGCTGTGGTTATGGTGTCTCCTCACAGCAATAGAAACCTACCTAAGACAGTAGTCTATACATCTCTTGCCCCAGCCTGGCGTGGGAAGATGTGTAAACACTGTGATTAGACTTAAAACGTCTAGATCACACACTGAGAAACAATTTATAGGGAGAGTTAGTTTTATTTGCATTCAGCTGAAACAGACAAGAATAGTCAACTATTCAGCTAGTATTAGTAGCGACACCTGTTTTCTGCACTTAGCAGAGTTATACTGACATACACGGAGAATATCTGACTTCAACAGAGCAAAGGTAAGTTCCAGCTGTTACTCAGACAAGATGGTTTCTAAGACTTAAGTGTGTTACTAACTCCACACCAGGACTCACATCATTCCATGAAGTGAACAGCCTCTTAAAAAGGCTGTGTGTGTGTGTGTGTGTGTGTGTGTGTGTGTGTGTATTTACATAAGTCCTTTGTTACTGAGATGGTTCCTATCTCACTCACAGCCTCAAACATGTGGTCCTCTCGCCTCTGACTCCCCAGGTTTGCACCATTGTGACAGGCTAAATGGGTCTTTACCTCAGTAATCCTCATAGCCTCACTATCATATGCAGAGGGTTTTTCTTGGCTTTCTAGTGATTCTTAAGTGACTTTCATTTCTTTCTGGTTTTCTTATAATTTAATTTAAAACTGGCCGATACATAGAAGGAATTAAATACTAACTTATTTAGTTACTTTGTGTTGAGTTGACAGGATCTCTGTGTATGGTGGCCAAATTAAGTTTCACTCAGAGGTGGTAGGATGTAAAATATTGGGGAAGTAAAATTCGTCCCATAATATACACATAACTAACTAAGGACCATGAGCTTAGAAATGCAGAGGACATGTAGATGGCCTCTAGGAGACCCTCATGCATCAGCAACTTTGCCACACAAACATGTTTTCTTGCATGGGGAGCTGTAGGGTTGCTTCTACAATTACAAATGGAAGGAAACATTGCTTAAAAATAGTCCCTATATTCTTATAAGTGCTCGAAACATTCAAATATCCTGTATATACTAATAGTATCAGGAAGGAAGACTTACTGTTGGGACCCAATAGGTTACACAGTGAAAATAGAACCTGTTCAAACAGGTTCCATGATAAAATGAGTGAACGTAATTTATAAGTTGTTAATAACGGGAAGAGTAGTATTTCCACCACTTCTATCTAAAATAGCCTCAGAGATATGGAGAACATCCTGTGGAATAAACACAGGGAAAGGATGGAAAAACAAATTTGCCAATAAGCAGAAAAGCTGAAACAAAGACCAGTCTACACAGTGAATTAACTCAAGCCAGCCACACTGGGATTTGTTATGTGTAGGCAATGTGTTTACCTTCTCCGAGTCTATATTTTCACAAGAGTAAAACATAAAAAACAAAAATCATCTCGAAGAACTCATGAAATAAAAGAAAGGAATACATAGAAACTGCATAGTTAATGATAACTATTACTGGGCTCAGTTTTCAAGACCATGGCCTCCTACAGGGAGATTTAATCTAATACTACTGTTATGAAACAATTCTTAAAGCACTGTAGTCAGCAGTTATGGGGTTAGATCCTAATTCTACTACTCACTAGCTGAGGAATCCAGACGGATAGTTTTCAAATATGTGCAGGATGCTGCTTCATGAGACATTAGAAGCTCATGTTACCGATGCCTGAATCAGCATTTTACACACTCTCAGGGGACCCCTCTTTAACTCCTAAATCAGGCTCTCTTAATGTGTCTGCTACACTGTATTTTACCTAGCTAATACCTGTTATAGTTACGAAGTTATTTCTGTTTTCTTCATCAGACTCTAAGAAGCTAAGATAATGCACCCAATTCCCACTCTCACAGCTACAAACACATCGAATACTCTCCCTGAGTATTTCTGAATAATGACTGAAAAGCGTTTGGTCTCTTTACAGACCCCTGGGCACTTTCTGTACAGAACAGCAATGCCTAGAGACGTGGTTTAAGAATGAAATGAGAACACGGCTATTGCACTATTTCCAGGGGAAACCCTTTTTAAAAGGTTAAAACAAAACCCTGATAACGGAAGAAAAGGGAAGGGAAATGCTAGCTTCGCTCCGTCTGCACCTGGCTTTCCTGAACAGACTGCTAACTTGGTCTCAGTGATCAGTGACCACCGCTCCATTACCTCCACTGTTCTCTACCAATGTGAACACCATGTTCAGAAGCATTTCCTCTTCTTGCGAGCTGGAATAGATTGCACAGGAATGACTATAACAATGCTTCCACGTATGTTACCCGCATTAACTTCATGTGTTCTGCATGGGTGTCTCAACAGAAAAGATCATTGCAGAGTGTTGTGGTCCTGCTCTGGACCATGGGTGTCTGTGGCTCACAGATCTGGGGGGATGTTGATACAGTTTCTTAAAACACGGAAATTTCAAGAGTGAAGGAGTGTTGTGAAACCAGAGAAGGAAGTTTGGATTCATTTCTCTTGACTCTGGGCCAGTGAAGGATTCACTTATGCAGAGTCCCTCCTTGTGAGTAGAGACATATATGGTACATTTAAAAATGCTACCTTCCTTGTGGAACACTTTGTCTTGGCAACTCAATATTATTGCACAGAAATCTGTTCCAGTTTCTCATGTGTATATGTAGAAACTTCCTTTGGGATTTGTCTGTATGAGACACAGATAAGTGAATGTACTTTCAATTTTGAAAAATCTTCACATTTTGTTTAAGCCTTTCTTACTATCTCAAAAATGCTTTTAGGATGGTATTTTGTAAACCCCCCAATCCGAGTAATAACTTAAGAATGATGATAGCTTATGTGAAGTAAACTCCAGATTGAGGAATTAGCATTAAATATGCTTAGAAATAAGTCTACATTTTATTTAAATATTTGTATTTTCAGGCACACCTGACTTTGAATTATAGTTTCAATACTTACTAGGATAGTGAGTATGTGCAGTCAAGTATCCATAAAGAATAATCTAGAACTTGGGAGCTGAGCACACAGGCTGTGTTGGTTGATCACTCCAGTGCCAATGGAATGGGCAAGTTTCTGAATTTCTTCTTGCCTCAGCACCCTCCTTTGTGAAACACAGCTAAGAAAGGTTATGGGCCCTCAAGGCTAAACACTACAGGATACAAGCAGGGCCTAGCAAGTAAGGGAATTCCAGGAAGCAGCTACAAATAGAGTTGTACAGTTATTCACTTTAACTGTCTTTAATTGCTTCACTTCATACCGTTCCTAGAATTTTAAAGAAATAATTGCAGGAAACAGGTCAGCTGTAAACGTCCAAAACAGAAAAACAAGGGTAAGTATGGAAATCAAAAGTCATGCTTTCACAGGGAGTTGCCTTAGTGTTACAGTTGTATTTATATGTACCTTTGTTTATAGGAAATTAAGATTCAACATCAAGCCAGAAGAAACTCGGATAGCTGAAGACTGACTGTATCATTAACTGTCCGTCCCTCTCCACAGCGAACATGGGAAATTTTTATTCCCATCTGTTCTTAAAGTAGGTAGTTAATTTCTTCTAAACTAGAGCTAGCAGATTCCTAGTAAGAAAATAATAAGTAATAAAAGCAAGCGAATCTTAATTCTATACAGTGTTGGTTGCCAAATCTTATGAGAGTTCTTCCTCAAGGAAAACCAGGATCTGTTATTCCAAACTTCATGAAGGCCTGCAAATCTCTCGGTGAAGAGTTTCACACAGCCAGTCCTTTTTACTCACAATGACATTGTTGAACAGGAGACAGCCAACAGCCAGAATCACACATTAGCTAGTGAACGAAGTTCCGAGCGGACACAGGGCAAGGCGCCTTCAGTGTGCCCACCTGCCTTGGCTGTCACAGGCCGGGACACCCAAAGTTCGGCCACTGCGGTCCTCCGTAGTTTCCCAGCATTTCCGTCCTCCAGACTACATAGACTACATGCAGACACAGAGACTGCGGGTTTAGGAAGTAAACAAACAGCGTGGGGGGCACACAGGAGGCGCCGCCTGCCTTCACCCCGCCTACATGTTCATTCAGCTTCCAAGTGCTCCATCATTCAATCAACCTCACTAGGCCAGCTACTCCCCAGGAAGCCCGTAGAGCTCTAAGAACAACCTGCACACAGTGCTTCTTAGCCCAGTGCTCTAGAGGTCTTCCAGGCACAGTCCTGGCGGCACAGAGGCTATTCCGAGTTCTCACCTGAGTCCAACCCTCCTGCCACCAACCCCAAGTGATCTACAACACACACACCATCCAAGAGGGGGCGGGAACAGTGGTCCTCACCTCCGTCTTCTTCTTCCAGGGAGTTCATGCAGGGGAAGTAGCCTGCAAGAGCTTCGAAGGAGGCGGAGAGGCTGCTCCGGCTCTGGGAGCGCTGCATGGAGCGCCCAGCGGCGCCCGTGCCCCCCAGGCCCTGCAGGCCCATCTTGCTGGAGGACCCGCTTTTCCCGCGGTACAAGATACGAGGCGTCTTGGCGGCTGGCGCGCGGCGACCGCTGCGGTTCCAGAGCTTGCCGGGCGCGGGCGGGCTGGTTCCGAGGAACCCTAGGGTTCCGGCCCCTGCCTCCCCGGCCCAGCCCGGCTGGGATGCGGCTGGGCCCTTGGCTTTGCTGGGGAGGGATCGGGAAGAGAGCCGTCAAGAGGAGCAGCTGCTCACTGTGAAGTCCAAGGTGTCGCCAGGGGAGCTGAGGATCCCGGAGGCGGGAGCCGCTACCCGGGTGCCCTCCCTGGCTGGGAGATGCTGCTGATGCTGAGCTCCCCGCCAATCAGCGGCTGGAGGGGGCGGCACCACGGCGCGATGCCGGGCGCACCTCAGGTTCTGACCTGCAGACCCCTTGGAGCTGTCGCTGCTTCCTCCTTTGGCATGGCCAGCACCTGAGAAGGGTGACTAATTAGGTGACTAATTAGGTGACTAATTAGGCAACTCAGAGTGGTAAGATGTGGGGAAATTCCTGGTAGTCACTTTCCCTTAACAATTTCTCTTCAGCAGCTGTTCACACTCCCCAGGTGTAGATGAGAGACACTGTCTTTACCATATTTTAACCAGGGCTTATGAAAACCTACATTAACCCTTTCTTTTTAACTTGAAAGTAACGGAAAAAAGTCAACAGAAGAGTTCTTTGAAAAGCGACAACAGAAACACCAACACGGGGGAGAAGCACAATGACGCCTGTGAAGTTTGCGTTCATTCCAGGAACCTCTAATTCCTTCCTTCTCTACACAAGGCAATCAGCAGCCCACTGTTGCTAAGAATAACACCATCAAGTGCAACATCACAGTAAAAGGTTACATCTTAACATAAATTGGTAAGCAACACAGAGTTACTAAAAACAACAGCGTTGATAAGCAAAGTTACCATGTTTCTGCAAGATGGAAATCTCTGTCTCTGGACACAGAGCAAGTTTGATACATTTTATTCTGAGTCAGAAGAGTGCCTTAAGTTTTCTAAAACCTTAGGGAAGTCATTTACCCTCTCGATTTTCCTAAGTAATCACACACACACACACACACACACACACGTATATGTATATATATGGTTTTTACTTGAAGTACTGAGAGATTCAAATGTTCAAGTTCAGTTAGTCATCCAAGCTCCTGGCAAACACCAGGTATCTTGGTAGATGCTTACAATACAACAGCGGTCAATGCAGCTGAAAGTCCCCACTGGTGTGTGTGTGTGTGTGTGTGTGTGTGTGTGTGTGTGTATTGCCAGAGGGGAGGAGTTAGGGAGCAGCAATAAATCAGTACATGGCTTAGTGTTACAAGGAAAAATAGATGCAAACAGAGGCAAGAGGTGTGGGCACACAGCAGTTTAGAAATCTCATAGGTGTCACTGCCCAGGAGGCACATGGACACGGAATCCTGAGAAGCCAAAGGTGGAGCAGGTGAGAAGGGATGGAGCACACAGGACAGGGTACGGGGCTTGGCTGTCAGACATGACAGCTCAGGGAGTATGAAAAATGCTCACAAGGAACAACACTCTCACATCTTTCTAAAAATGCCAAAACTTTCAGCACAGAAAACTATCATTGTAACAAAAGGTTTTGTTATTTAGACCAAATTTCCCTGTTTTGCAGACAGACATTCATCCTTTCTTATTAATATTCCACAGCTTCAAGTCCAGTTCCCTTTTCAGTATTCACTCTCCTACTACCAACATTTCAAAACCAGATAAAAGTCAGAGAACTCTAGGAACACTTTTTCATACATATCGGTTTTACTGAAAGAACAGACGCTTTTACCATTAAACAAGAATTTCAATAGAGAAATGAAGAAAAAGACCCCAGGCTGAGAGAAATGGAAAGGATTTATTTAAAGTCATCTTACGGTTTTTGAGCTGTCAGTCATGACTTTTTAGTGAGTTCTGAAAATAACTGACTTGCATTGGATCAGCAATTTATTCATTTATTTAAATTTTTTTGTTTCTGACTGTGTATGGCTGTGTGTATGCTCATGCACGTATGTGAGTACTAGTGCCTTCAGAGGTCAGAAACATGAGATCCCCCAGAGATGGAGTCACAGGTGGCTGTGAGGCACCTGGCATGGGTGCTGGGAACCAAACTCAGGTCCTCTGGAAGAGCACAGTGCTCTTAACCATTGAGTCATCTCTGCAGCTCTTAGTCAAAATTTAAAGAGTAAAAATGAAATAAAAGAATCAGAGTTTGTCTACAGTTGTTTCATGAGTATATATGCATGTATATGTGTATATTGAGTTATGATGTAAAATATGTTTCTTGCCTTTGAAATAGTTTGGAAAACATGAATATAATAAAATAACTATTTATATGTGAGGAAATTTAGATTTAAGAGTAAATCTGTTTCTTGCACTGGCTCAGAAGGAATGAATGGCTAATGAATGGCTAAATCATTCATCTTTTATCAGGATATTTGCCTGAATGGGGACAGGATAATAAAAGCACACAGCTTTGCTATATGAACACAAATACTTGAACAAAGTGGAGAGTGAAAGTTACCTGCTTAAAAACTTTTGGGAAACACTGACAGGCCATTTCTAGCTGCCTGGCAGGAGGAGCATATGAAGGAAGAGGGCTGAGCAGAGAATTCCCAAAGAAACAAAATGGATAGAGATGGATGGGAAACTTCGTTCAAAGCATCCAGGAACATCTTGGTGGGTGATAGTTGCCTCAGAAAGACACATCCCAAGTTTCTAGCAGAAGCTGCATGAGGAGGTGCTCTGAGGCCCTGTTAGGTGCCTCAGCATTTCTTGGTCAGACCGGAGGAGTCTAGACGCATCCGTTTCTAGCTGAGCATCACTCCTCTCGTGAAACTCGGAAGCAAGGCCTCCCTGGGATGCTTTCAAATAGTTAAACATTGCGATCTTAAGTGACAGAAGACTGGCATAGAGATGGGCACAGGACACTCAGGAAGGTGGAGAAAAGCTACTTTACTTGAAGGAAGAAAGATTCAAGGTACAAAAAACTAACACACACAGAGCTGGACCACAGTAATGATCAGATAATTCTTGTTTCACATGATAGTTTAGAGAATAATCTGAAATTATTGAGGCAAATTAGATTCCACTTTATTAGTCCTATGCTCAATTGCTTTCAAAATATTTCTAGTTTCACATATGTATTTCATGATATTTAGCATTGTTTGCATTTTTGTGTTTGAGATGTGTCTCAATTATGTAGCCTAGACTTGCCTCAGACTTCTAATCTCACTGCCCCAGTCTCCTGAGAGCTGGAAATACAGGAGTGCACACCAACACATGTGGGTTGCTTACACATTTTTAACAAGCCTGGTTATCATTCCTTAGTCTATTCAGACACATCTGCTGTCACCCCTGATTAATTTAAAATTCATATAAACAACACATAAAACCATTTCATAAGTACATGTGTCCAAATCCAAGACACGAATAGTTTATGTAGTACATGTATATGTAGCTTAGCACGTGCAGCCACACCATTAGTACATGCATGTGCAGTCTACCATGTGTAGCTGCACACTGTACATAGTTTTGGATTTACCTCTCCAATGATGAACCACTACATTTTCTTACACAAAAACAAGCATATGTCTAGAATATGATAAGCCCAGGATCCCAACTTATTTTTAATTCTCTTATCCATCCAAACATAACTAGAGATTAAGAGTCACAAACAAACATAATAAATTGCCTTCTAAAAATAAAATCATGAAAAATTCCATCAGAAAATATGAAAATCATCTTTCTTAAGGAAAGATAAACAGATATACTTTGCATATGCTAGTATCGTATGCCACTTGATAAATACAAACCAACATATTTTACAGATAGAGTTCATAAAAACACACTACTCTAATATGTCACATATTCCATCAGTCCTAACACGGAATCTTCTTTGCAGATGTGCTAACAAAGACTCAGCCATATTGAGTCCATGCATACCGTGGCAGCGCAGGTCTGTAACCACACAGTCTGACCTCAGGTAATGTCTGAGAACTATGCCACAGATGCTACGTACGCTCATGTAAAACTAAGACGGTAGAAAGACACAGAGCACATAACTGATAAATGTGCTTATAATTATACTGTCAAGTTCTTCATCAAAAACAAATGCGCACACTCCAGTCTTAAAGTCATACTGCTTATTTTACCTACATGGTTATGTTAAATCTATATTTGCTTTCCCTATAAAACATACCAAATATTATATATCCCAGAACTGAATTTAAAATCTGAAATCAACATTCTTTTCTCTCATTCCTAGCTTTATGTTAATATGGCAGAAATAAAGCATAAATCTTGGAGATTTCAGTTTTCAAAGGTATTTTTAGTTTTTATTTGGCAGATTTTGAAAGTGAAGAACAGATGTTACAGTTTAGCAGCTGGCCAATCCAAAACTTAGAGAAGATGAAGAGGTAAAAATGTGTTCAACTATGATAAGAGGAAAAAAAACAAAAGAAGTGAAGTGGTCAATAGTTTCATTATTTTAATGCAGTGAGATTCATGATAATATACGTCCATGGAAGATAAAAATCTGTCCATGGGAGTAAAAAAAATATTGATTAAGCTAAAACATGGTGATAAGATTTGACCTGTGGCATGATGGGGAAAAATCCTTAAAGATCAAAGCCATGTGTAATAAAAAGAGAAAGTGAGGCAGTACAGAGGAGGATGAGCACATACTGGAACATATCCATCTTAATTATGTCCCTTTAAGCACAGTAATAATTATGAAGATAAAAGCCAGATTCACATCCTTCACATATACAGTTTAATATAAACACTGAGGTAGTTATCATCATTGTTTCTACTTCACAGACGACAAAATTAACAAAATAGTCATCCAATAAATCTTGGTTGCCTACACACCACAGGCCAGACATGCTGCCATCACTGCGAATACAATAGCAAACAAAAATTGACAGAAACCCCTGACGTCTTGCAGTTTCCACTAGTGAAATGGTGGTTAACATTAAATGCCACTGTTGTCCACCAGCCTTTCCCCAAAGCTCTGCACGGCAACACATATGACCATTTCATAAGTACACAACACTGCGAGAGGAATACTACCGGCAAATTCATTATATAGGGGAGGAAACTGAGGCACAGACTATTAAGAAATGAAACCAGCAGTAAACAACTTTTGGTTTGAGTTACAGTATAACAACTTGTTCAGTATTATAAATAGTAAACCCAGCACTTGAATCCAGCACTTGGTTGGACTATTTCAACCAATGCTTAGGCTCTGTGATTTTGAAGATAAAGGAGAAACCAGCTCAGATGCAAACTGTTTCTCCTATTCTGTTCTAACACAGATTACATCTCTTATTGAAAAATGTGCAAATTTCTCTCTAGCAGCAAGACAGAAACCAGTTCTGCAGCACCAGTGGATACCAGCAGTGTCTTTCCCTGACACCGTCTGGAGTCCTAGATCTCCCAGGTTGAGGGCTCAGTGCCTATAATGCTCTCAATCCCTACAGTTTAGATGCCCAAAACAGTTTGTTTTACCTGTGATTTTGACTGGCTATAGATTGGTGTTCCCATAAGCCCCTCCCCAGCAGCTCCCAGAACTAAGGGAAACATCTGGGTATATCTCTTTCCAAAGGCTGTTGGTAGAGACACACAGGGCACAATAAAGAAGGAGCTTTTAGTTTCTATGTACTCTCTTAGCTCTCTGCCTGTTAGCACCCTCCACATGTTGAGCTATCCAGAATCTCTCTAAACTGCCTCTTACAGCGTTGGTGAAACTGAATTGCACAAGCATTAAGTAGTGAGGTGGGGCAGCTATGTGACAATGTGGTTGGGAAAAGGGTGTTGTCTAATGCTAAGTAGCCTGGGTGTAGCAGCAGTACCCGTCTGCTCATGTGGCTCTTCAGTGTTCCCTCTGAGAACAGGTCAGCTTCCTTCTGAAATGGGGGCAGGGGGCTTATCTACCTTCAGAAAAAGTAGATGTTCTTGCTGATGAACTTCAAGGCAAGGAGATTAGACTTTCTGTGTCCTGCCTTAAAGAGAAGAAACTACTTTTTAATGGCCTATCCTGTGGAAGGAGTTATAAGCCAGGAACGATGGAAAAAAAACACACACCAGAAAGAGGCACACACCCATAGCCTCATAATGCCTCAGTAATAAATTCATACAAAGTCTACATAGGAATATCAGGAGATTACTCTCGAACATTCCAGGAAAAAGAAGAAATTTCTTTTTCTGCTATGATTCCCCTGGAGATTCTGGAGAAGTACCATCCAGCAACTTCTCATAACATGAGATCAATAGCATTTCAGAATTTTATGGGTACAATCATTCTGTACAAGTAGACAGCAAGATCTAAATGTCTTCCTGAGTTTCAGGCACCAACGAAATAAAATTATGAAACATCTTTAAGATGTGTGTGCTGAAACTCGTTCTTAGTCATTCATTATTTATTTACTCCTTTTACCACAGTGTGACTACAATACTATTAAGTATGCACAGAACATAGGATTCCCTCAGTCACAATTAAGTCCAGTTTTTACTTTCATTCTTTTATTACTGGCTAAATTCCATGTATTTACTCGGGTATACCTGGAAATAAAATTTTGATGACCACTCTGTTCAGGTAAGTCACATACTGTTTAGATATAAATTTCTTAAGTTGTTTACACTGCTTGATAGCATTCTGACCTAAAGAAAATTTGATGTTTTTGTAGATGTCTAATTTTACCTGTAGACAACTTAATCAATTCACTGTATTTGGAGATAGGAAATTTGTAACATTAAGGTTGTTAAAAATCCAAAGGCAGTAGAGATAAATGAAGGTTCTTTAAAATATTTAAAAAAATTCAGGATTTTAAATAGCATATTGGAAAAACAAAGCCCATGAAAAACATTCCATCCAGGTCAAACACATCACCTAGACTGGGTATAAGTGAATTCCTGCCTGAAGGTAGTTCTATTCTACTCAGTGTATTTATAAAACAGGATAAAAAATGGCGTGCCAAGTGGTTAACTTAGTAACCAACCTGAGCAACTCAGCGCCAGCCGACTCCCCTGAAGGGGCTGTGTGCTCAGGGTATGAGTGACCTCAGTGTCTGTGTGCTCAGGTGTGAGCGACCCGAGTGTCTGTGTGCTCAGGTGTGAGCGACCTGACTGTCTGTGTGCTCAGGGTGTGAGCGACCTGAACGTCTTGCTAATTTGAAACTTTATAGTAGGAAAGAACAATGTAGATGAAATACGTGGTTCTTGAATTTGAACTAAAGTGGCTCCATTAATCTGCTTTATTTACACCTTCACAGTAAGGTTGGTATCTTGAAGTCTGAAGAGAAAGAGAAAACAGTCTCAGGTGGAGGCAATCTGTGGTGTAATTTATATTCCTTCTATCTTCTCAAGAAATACAATAATAATGTGTTTTTAACTCAAGTTCTTTTTTAAGTCTGGGAGTGAATTGATGATCAATTAGAATGGGTCTTTTTCCTCGTAATGTTGACAATGTAATGAGTAGACAGACACTAAAAAAGAACCATCAAAAACAACTCACAGCAAGGCAGCGTGACACATGTCTGTAATTCTAGGGAGGTGGAGGCAGAAGGGTCAGGAAGTTGGGGCAATTCTTGGTTAAACAGTTAAGTTCTAGGTCAGCCTGGAGAATGTGTATAGGCTGTATGCAAATACTATTCCATTTTATATAAGATACTTGTCCATTTGTAGATTGAAGTATGGAGATACCACGGGAGAACCAATCCCACAAGATACTGAGACTACTGTACACACAGACAACTGGGAAGATGATATTGAGTAAGTTTATGTCTCTCAGTGTCAATAACAGCACTTAACCAAGAATCTAGGCATTTCCCATGGTTTAATTATAAGGGTTTTAGATATTATATCTAATTGATAATAATTTTGTTTTATAAAGTTACTTTCCACAATTTTTTCTTCCTTTTCTTTGTGTGTGTGTGTGTGTTACAAGTATGTGTGTGTGTGTGTGTGTTACAAGTATGTGTGTGTGTGTGTGTGTGTGTGTGTGTGTGTGTGTGAGTGCTAGCCCATGTAGACATATGTGGAAACCACATATGGGAAACTGATGATGGGTTGGGTTCCTCAACTCTTCTTCACCTTAATTTTTGGAAATTGGGTCTTGTCATTTTGGCTAGCCTGTCTGTCTTGTCAGGAAGCCTGAGATCTATCCGTCTCCCCCAGTCCTGGTGAGGTTACAGGTATACATTGTCAGGAAACCTGAGATCTATCTGTCTCCCCCAAGTCCTGGTGAGATTGCAGGTATATATCATCAGGAAACCTGAGATCTGCCTGTCTCCCCCAGTCCTGGTGAGGTTACAGGTATATATATATATATCATCAGGAAGCCTGAGATCTACCTGTCTCCCCCCAGTCCTGGTGAGGTTACAGGTATATACTGTCAGGAAACCTGAGATCTATCTGTCTCCCCCCAGTCCTGGTGAGGTTGCAGGTATATATCGTCAGGAAGCCTGAGATCTACTTGTCTCCCCCCAGACCTGGGTCTATATTGCCAGAGCGGGCTTTTGTTTTAAATGTGGGTTCTGGGAATTCAAGGTCAGGTCCTCATGGTTCTATGACAAGTGCTTTGCCAACCGAGGTAGCTTTGTAGCTCTCTCAATTATATATGTATTATATAACATACAATTTACATAATATATAACTATATATTAATATTGATATATACTAAACAATACACTCAACTCCAACCATATCTTGAAACTCAGTAATATTTTACAGATTTTGAAGCATAAAGAAGACAAAAGACTGCACATCCATTAGCAGTGATTTAAGTGAAGACTAGTTCAACTGTGAATTTAAATTTTTCTTACGTTTCTGCATATTGGATATTCTGCAAAAATATGTATGAAGCATCAATGTATTATTCCCACCCAAGGGTCTCCACTGAAAGCATTTATCATAGACCATTGATTGCTTAGTAGACTGCATCACTCACTCACTCACTACTAAATAACATTAAAGAAATATTTATCCATCAGTACAAATAGATGAAGTAGTGGATTGTGTCAATTACTGACTGACCACTGGTTAAATCTATTGCATTTAATCACTATGTGTTATTTGAATTAGTAAGTATAGAAAGACTGAAAAAACAGACCATGCAAATAAAAGGACCAGCGTGCATCTGGAACATAGTTTACGTAGCCCAGAGGCATTTAAGAGAACAAGCATCAAAACAGAGAAGGTGGAAGAGAGGAGGAGAAGGAAGTGGGGGAGGAGGAGAGGGGAGGGGAGGGGGAGGGGAGTGGGGAGGAGGAAGAGGGGGAGGGGGAAATACTTCTGCTTTGGTGGTGATAATTGCTACATTTTTCAGATCAAGAGACTAATTCTATAGGTTGCAGGATTATTACATTCTAATACACAATTTGGACAAGCATAGCATTCAACTGGAAAAGGGAACTAAAGGGGAAATCTAGAAGTAATTACTTTGGTTTTCACAAAAAGCACAAATTATATAGGTACAAAATGACTCAGAAAAGAATAAACCAAGGGAAATGTAAGAAGTTAAAAATAAAACTGTTCTCTATGAGACCCAAAATGACCAATTTGCTGTTGCCTCCCAAAGTCTTTCAGGTCCTGGTCTTACAGGCCCGTGAAGCAGCATTTCACAGAGCCGGCCACTAGACTCCAAAGGATGACCTTGCTGTGGTTCTGTAAGAAGATCCTTCCAGTTTTCTTCCAATCCCTCACCTTCTCAAATCCCTCCCGCAGCGGACTGCACCTCTTCTATCAAACGTATACCTTCAATGTCTACAGTGCATCCTAGCAATCAGCTCTGGGCCCTCCTCTCCCACACACTCCCCACGCTCACCCCAGGATGGCCTCTTTCCATTTCCAGTCTGGAAACTGAAGTAAGTTTATGCAATTGTTCTCAGGAGCTTCACCTCTGATCGGAATTTCTAGAGAAGTCCGGTTAACATTACTTCTAGAATGTGTCACAGATGGCTCAGTCTACTCTTTCAGTTTCTTTCCCAAAGAAATCTGTGTTGCTTCTTCTCTTTACAGATTTAATAAATGACAGGAGTAGCCACTTTTGCTCAGATAAAAACATCTGGACACCCTTTTTTAATCTTTTCTTTACTGAATGCCTTTCCATCCAATCATTATCAAACTTTGGATTCTACTTTAAAAATACAATCAATGACTGTCCATTTCTCTTTAGCCCACTCCAAAGCTTTTCCTCCCATGCCTCGAGACATTGTTCATGAGGGAGCCAAGATCATCTTTGAAAAAGAAAATGTGTCACACCAGTAGCCACGCAAAGCCTTTTGAAAGTCTCTGCAGCTACAGTATGATGCCAACATGCCGCACGGCCTCAGCACCTGCGTGTGCTCTACCAGAGGCCGTTCTTGCTGCAGCTCAGCAGGATGAAGGCACTCTGGGGTAGTCTTTAGGATGGGCTCTGTTCTGTCTCAGCTCTTCCATCACTTTTCCTTCCTCGGGACTCAGCCTTTTCCTGGAAGGGGAATCTATGTGGGGGTTGGAGAGACTCTGGTGTGGTGTGCAAATGCTCTTCACAGAATCACTCCAAAAGTGTAATGATAAGAGTATTTACTTTTTTCTTCTCTACCCCTGTCAACTGTAACCATGACTGGAACAAAGGCTATCTCTGTTTATTCACTACTGGACACTTTCTTTCTACCCAGTGACTAAAACGTAAAAGACACAATCTTACCCAGCTAATAAAATACAATGAGAATCTTGGAAGGTGTTTGTAATTTTGTCCTATTTAAAATTCCTAGTTTCTTATATTAAGAATCACAGTATCCAACGTTGAGGAAGGATCCTATAAGCTTTAAGCCTATCACGGAAGTTTTGGTTTAGTAGACATGACTGCAATGTCAATGTTCTCTGGGTCCAGTGATTTCCCATGCCACAACTGTACCTTTCCCCAGTCTCACTGGAATGAGCATCCCCCAACTGACCTCAGACATTAAGAAATCAGGCTGGATAGCATGTCAAACTGCCCGCGAAGGGGCAGTTTCAGTGAATGAGCCTAGGTTAGGGTAAACAGCTGCAGTCTGGCCTGTGCACCTAGGAGAGAAGGACCCATAATGCCAGGTTGTCACAGAAAATGGAATCGACCCAAAGATCCACAGGCAGGCAGGAACACTCTGCATTCTGTGTAGATTTATGACGTTCTCAAAATTATTACAGTGGCGTTCAAGAACACAGAAGCTGGGAAAAGGAAAAAGTCATTTATGTAAATACCCCTTTCATTTAAAAGAATCACCTTAATTTTCCCTTAGAAAGCTCTTAAAGTACACAGCTCAGTGAGCTTCTAAGGCACTGAAGAGGCGAAGGGGGCAACCAGCGTCCTATGCAGGTACTGTTTCCATCTGCCAGCTGCTCCTGAGTAGTTCAGTGATGGAGGATTGCGGTTTTAATCAAAGAAGAGTTAATAGTCCATGTTAATATGGTGTCTAAACATCCTTCCTATAGCCTCCCGACTGAGCTCTAGTTCTGCTTCTGTTCTATGCAGAAGTCTGCCTCCATAGAAAACTGTGAAATACTTAAGACATGGCCATTGCTTCCCCCACAGCCCACTTTCCAAACCTAGGTTTTTCATAACGAGTTACTTGAAATATTAGAGAATATTGCTGTCTTATTTTCTGGTGAGAATTTTTATTGAAACTATTTTTCATACAATATATTCTGATTATGGTTTCCCTTCCCTCATGTCCTCCCAGTCTCCCCACTATCCCACCCCCCACCTCCAACTCCACTCCTCCTTTCTCCCTCTCTCAGAAGACAAGGTGGCCTCATTTTTGGTGGCTCAACTTACATGGGATGTCTGCAGGTCATGTGAACTTTAATCGCTCTGGGATTTGGCTTTTAGTGCTAAATTGCTCCCTTTCAAAATGTCCTCAAATCTTTCCTCATTCTTTTGTATTAAATATTAAAAATACATAGTGACCAGAAGCCTCCTGCTGTGCCTTAAGAGAGTTCATCTTAAGGTGTGTGCATCAGCTCTCCTCACTGTCTCAGGATTGGAATCAACTCCACATTTATTATCTGTGTCAGAAGTGCATTTTAAAATTTCCCTTGATCTTATTATTGAGTCAAAACAGCTATAAATGTACTTCAACATATCCCTAGTCTGTGCCTTTAAGACACACATGGAAGGTGTTGGATGCTTCTTCCATAAGGCAGTTTTTCAGAAAAACCTAAAAGGGGCCCTGGGAAGAAGAAAGCAAGGAAAGGGAGTGGGGGGATGAGAGAGAATACTGGGAAGGGAACGTAGTCAGAGTATATGATAGACCAGAACAAAAACGTCATTATGAAACGCACTACAATGAACATACACTACTACAAAATGTCAAAAACTCTTGGCTACTTCATTTATATTTAGGTACTGGCTATATCTCCAGTACCTCAAATGTATCAGTATATAAAGGAAAGATCACGTTCCCACAAAGCTCACAATCTAGCCGGGGGAAGCACCAACTAAACAAGGAACCAGTCCGTTCTACAGTAGGACAGGGAGACAGTACAACACATGGGAGAGGAGGAGGGGACAGCCAGCGTGGTCAGAAGATGGTGTTTAGACAAGTCTTGAGGATGGTTTTCCTGTCCTCTGAGCTGACTGCCTCCCCTTCCTGTTACCATCTGCTTCCTCCCATTATTTAGCACCTACAGTGCGTGAGGCACTATAACAGGTCCCGGGGATGAGATCCACGAGGGAGTCTATCTCTGTCATTAGATCACAGCTAGCAGGAACAGAAGCATGAAACAGACATCCCTGTGTGCTAAGTGTTAAAATAAAAGTGTGAACACAAGTCACAGAATTGGAAGGAACTAACTCTACTGTATTTTGACTGTTTTTGAAGAAAATATAATCTCCCCCTCCCAAGATTTCTACTACACTATTTGTTCTTCCCCATCAACTTTCATCTGTGTTCAAAGGAGTCCTAGTGCTGGTTACATTAATTATCTCCAAAAGATCCCTGCAGATATTCAGATATTTGAAATTCTCCAGCATTCCGTTTTACTTTAGTAAAGTACTAAATCATAGATTTCTTTTAAAGAAAGCTTGTCATCTCGACAGTGTTAAACCTGAGAATCCCATCCATTTACTTTTCAGACTCACTTAAATACTCCACTTGGGTTTCTTTGTCAAGTTCAGAGGATTTCAAGTCTATTGAAAAGTTTGTTTACCAAATGGCCTGCCTCCTCCAGTTTTCCTTTCTATAAGATCTGTTTATATGAAGACAAATAGACTATTTCTTGCTATTGCATTTATGAATCTCATCTCCCCAAGGCTCAGCTTCACCTCCTTTTTCATTTCAAATGTCAGATTTTCCTTGTTTATTGTATCACAGAACTTCCTGTGGAATCGGTTACTCAAATAGATCACTAAGTACCATTGCCCACTGAGTACTTGTTTTTGTTATGTCATATAATAATCTCTATAATATAAAGATGTTTCTCAATTCTAAACATCCCTTTTCTTATTATTCACATTTCAGTTTAAAGAACTATGAATGTCACTCAATTCCTCCCAAACATATTTTCCAAAGTCTTATGATATGTACTATACATCTAGCTAGGAGGGTTTCATAAGAGCCCGTGATTGAGTGATTATTTAACACAACAGTCATTTACTGGAAGGCTGTAAAGCTTACATCTGACTGCTGAAACACCTCTGACTCATTTATGCTGTGAGGTGAGACACGCTTACTGCTGAGCATGTATCACGCTCCCTAGGACAGAAAGGAGTGGGAGTAAGCACAGAACATGGGGACCGTGACATGGGACAATCAAACAACTATTTAATTCTATCTGTATGGCTGTTAGAAACCTATCAGATTAAAGAAAATTCATTTCAGTTTTAATTTTGCCTTTTATGTTTCCTTCAATAATACAGCCAATCTCTAGCTCTGCAAATAGATGAAGCTGTTGGCTCTCCATGAAGAAAAGACTGACTGGACCCAGAAAAAAAAATGGTGAGGTAGTGCAGAACCCATTCTACTTCAAACAAGAAAGTATACACTATAGGTCTTCAATGCTACTCTGGAACTTTTAGTAGACATTCCAGTCTCTGGCTTTAAAGGAAAGTCTGCTTTTTATCCTAGCCAGTTATCTCTTTAAAAATAGATATGTGAATTTACACAGATCATTAAATCTCTTTTCATAAATATGCTTGTATGATTTCTTTCTACTGCACACACAAATGTCTCGGGGATTCTTTCCAATGGCTTATAGCTAAACTTTTTACTTTCTCCTACACACCACCAAGATAATCTCTACTGTTGAAGAATATTTGTTTAACTATGTAAAGATGTGCTGCATTTGTTTAATTATGTAAATATGTGTTGCTGTTTTACCTTGTCTGCCTAAGGTACTTGACAAGACTAAGCTAAGGCCGAGCATTCATAATTAATAATAAGTCTCTATGTCTTCATTTGGGAGCTGGTTGGCGGCCCAAAGAAAATTCCAACTGCACTCTACTCTTTCCTCTTGTGAATTGTCTAGAAACTAGGTTGGCTAACTCCTTAGTCTTCATCCTGCAAGATGCTTACTTCTGTCACTTGGGGTACAGGATGGAAGAGTGATACTGTGAGCTCTGGAATCAGTCCTGACTACACCCCTAGCCCACACTCTCAGCTATAAGGTACACTTGGGCAATTCTACTCTGCACCTTAGTGTTCTCACCTATAAATGGTAGAGAATAATGATGATAACTGCATAGGTACTGTGAGAATTATCTGAGAGTAAATATGACACAATGCATGGTATATCACAAATATTCAGTAAACAATACAGTTATCTGAAGGATTTTTGTTTTACTGGATAATTTAATGGTTTGTTCTTTCCTCAATTGACCATGGTACCATGTCTCATGATAGATGTTATAGTTTGGGTCTGAAATGTGCCCCCAAAGACTCAGGAAGCAATGTATAGAGATAACTGGATTATGAAGGCTATGACTTCATCAGTGGATTAATTATTGGCAAATTCATCCCTGGACTATTATGACATTACGGCATCTATGTGTGGATGAGGCTCATCTGGAAAAACAAGCCACTGGGCCTTCCCACAGCTCCTGCTTTGCTTCCGGTATAGCATGGTATTATGCTTCACTTTAGATCCAATGTAACAGCACCTGCCCATCATGGAGTAAATTCTGAAACTTTGCCATAAGAAATCATTCTTCCTCTGAAGTTATCTGAGGTGCTTTGTCATAGCCATAAAACACTGACTAACACAACAGACATATACAGAAAGCAAAGAACTTGTTTCCATGTAATGTGCCCAAATATTACTAGAGATCCTTATCAGAATTTGGTGCATTTTGTTTCTGAAAGATGAGAATTCAGATTAACTAGAATTCAGGACAGGCAAATGTCAGCATCCCTTAACATAATTTCAATATAATGTAACTTCCAAAGAATAAAAATAGTTTGAGAAGGCTGTGGTGGCATACTCCTATAATCCTAGCACTCTAGAAGATGAGGCAGAGGGGCATGAGTTTAATGCTAGCCTGAGCCACACAGCTAGACTCTGCCTAAAAATTATTTAATTAATTAAAATTTTCAATAGCAGAGTGACTTTTGATATAGACTTTGGCTTTTACAGACACCAAATGGGACACAATGCTACCTACACTTGGTGTTGCTATGGCAAATCAAGAGTTTTTATTTTCTATTCATAATATTTTTTAAGACCTATAAGGTTTTATTGCTGTAATTAATAGTGTTTCTAGATGCTTTAAGCTATAAATTTATTCAAGTATTAAATTATTATTAGTGTGACAGTAGCATTTTTGGAGACCAAAATAAAATAAATTCACTGAAAGTGCAATACAGTATAAACAAGCAGCTTTTAGTGGCTGAGAGCCACCTGCAAAGATGGAGAGAGATGGGGAGAAGTGGGGAGGTTCCCTAAACTAAAAAGTGAAAACAGGGAAATTAGAACCAACACAACAGCATTCAGAAGGGTGATAAGTGAATACTATGAACAAGTGTGTGAAAATCAGTCTAGATAAAAGTGGACACCTCACCAGAAACACACAGGCAGGATCATAAGGAATGAACTTGTTCAGTAACCCACAGCTAGCAAAGGGACTGAATCGGAAGTCACAAACCAAAACTAAAGACACTAACCTGGTGTAAGTTCTGTTACCTGGTGATCGGTCAGGGTCTAGCTTTCTTCTCTGCAGTGGATATCCAGTTTTCTAGCCCCACTGGGTCGAGACTGCGTTTTCTCCCCTGAAGGGTTGCCACAATGCAAGGGTGGCTTCCGGTCTCCCCATGACGTTTCCCTGGGCTACATACCTGTCTTTGCACCAGCACCACAGGGCTGTGATCAGATTTGTAGCTAAGTTTTAAATGAAGACCTGTTAGCTCTATAGTTTTCTTCTCTTAAGGTTTGACTATTTAGGGCCGTTTGATTTCCTAAGACTTTTATATTTCTACAAAAATATGACTGAGGTGTGAGAGCATTTAATGCCACTGAACTCGCTGTATTTTTCACCTAAGAATAGTTGAGATGGCAAATTTTAAATATATTTTATCACAATAAAAAGCATGAAGATTAAATTATCTGCACCAAGAGTAAATATCATGCTTTCTGTTTCAACAAAGAACATTTGTAGTTTCTTAAAAGAATACTCTTGTCTTCATACATATGCACAGATGTATATATATGACACACACATTTCTTAATTGCAAAAAATGTATTTCATTCGTATCATTATTCTTATTCCCAAGCCCATCACAATGACCGGGTTCGGGTTACTGATTTGTGTCTAAGGACACTTTTATCTCAATACCTGCTGGTAAAGGAGCTATACATCACCAAAGCATATTTTTAGCTATTAGTCTCCTAAAAAAAAGTATTTTGAAATTAAACACCAGCCTCTATAAGAGTTCTGAATGAGCATCTGACTATAACTCCTGTTGAAACTCACCTTTGGAAATGATATTTTTTCATTAGTGTTTTGAACCTGTACTTAGAAAATTTATGTTTTGACATTTAAGAAGCCCTAGCTCATTCATTTATAACTCGTTCAATTCACCAACCTCAATGGATTTTCTGAGCCCATCTTTTACACCTCCACTTGATCAGGAAGCAAATCAAAAGAGAACATATGTGCCTCACTTTCATCATCTGAAGCATGCAGGAGAGAAGCCTGGATAATTTTTTAAAGAGCAGAATATATTGAGAATAAACTGTGCCAATTTCTAGCTACTTAACTAAATATAAAAGAAACACAAAATCTTGCATTTCTAATGCCACTGAAATCTGTGGTGAGGAATGATTCATGTCCCTGACTGTATCTTTGATACTATGGTATCCTAGATACTACTACTAATATATATTAAGTGGAAGTGAATTAAATTTTATTTTGAGAATTTTGTGGCAGTTCTGGAAAAACATGGGAACCCTAGTGTTTTTTACTAGCTAGATTAGAAAGCATTGATTGTACATTAATGTAATTAATTAATTAATATAAAAAATTAATTAAAAATTTCCATGAATCTAAATGTGTATACACTTCTGAGCATACACATATATCAATGCCATATATAAAACAAGGCAGAAAAAATATATTTAATTATGTCCTTAAATCAATTCTTATGCTAGTATTAAAACTTCAGTTCAGTATGTATTTGTATGGTTTTAAAATTATCAATAATTTAATTAAAATTTAATATTAAAGGAATACAAAAAATTAGTATTAAAAGGAATAGAGAAATGCAAATTAAAACTACAATGATATGTTATCTCATAAATGTTAAAAGGCTTTCATCCAAAAAAATGAAAGAAAACTGTAAGAAAGGATGGAGAGAAAAGGGAATTCATTTATTGTTGGTGGGCATGTAAATTATGAAAAATAGTAAAAATAAAACTACCACATCACACAGTAATCTCACCTCTGGGAATACATGCAAAGGAAAAAACCAGTATGCCAAGGAGCTATCCTAAACTCCTGTTCATTGTAGTATTACTCAGAATGGCTAAAACACAGAAGTAACCTATGCTGTCCACAATGCATGGACGGATTTTAAAATGGGAGATCGCACTTTGTGACCTCACTTCCTGTGACTTGGCTTCATGCGGCCTCATTCCTGTAAAATTCATTTTGTACAACAAATATATGCTAAGGAGTTTTTAGATTAAAAAATGTGAGCTTATATATTATATTATGTAAAAATGAAATACTTTTCACCATATGAAGAGGGAAATTCTTATCATTTTCAACAATATGGATGAATCTCAATATGGATGAATGCACAGGACAGTGTTAGAATAAGTCAGGCACAGAAAGACAAATATACACTGGCATAATTTGAAGATAAAAACAACCATTTACTCTAGCGCTAACTCAGACCTTAAGACACCCACGGCAGGTATTCTTTTTTTTAAAATCTATTTCTAGCCCTGTGTCCTGGCCCCAGTCTTGAGTATCTCATCTGGACTCCTTCACAGATCTCTTCCTGGGATTTTTGCCTCGAGTCTCTCCTTTTCAAATCATTTTACATTTTTTTTTTTTTTGCCAGCTCTTCCTGTTTAAAAATCACAGATCAAGGCCTGAGAGAGTAAGAACATCACAGCAATTAAGAGAACACGGTGCTTCTGCAGAGGACCATAGCTCAGTTCCCAGCGTTTATGACTGACAGTTCACGACTCCCTGTAACTCCAGCCTCTTGGGGGATCTGAGGCCTCTGGCCTCCATAGGTGCCTCCACTCATGGCATACACCCTCCACACACACCACATAACTAAAAAATATTTCTGAACTATTTCAAAACTCAAATATCTTCCTTAGTAAGACAACAAACTCACTGGGTTGCTGTGGGATGGTCTGTATGTCAAGTGTGTTGCTGATTGGTCAATAAATAAATCACTGATTGGCCAGTGGCTAGGCAGGAAGTATAGGCGGGACAAGGAGGAGAATAAAGCTGGGAAGTGGAAGGCTGGTCAGAGAGACAATGCCAGCCGCCACGATGACAAACAGCATGTGAAGATGCCGGTAAGCCACGAGCCACGTGGCAAGGTATAGATTTATAGAAATGGATTAATTTAAGCTGTAAGAACAGTTAGCAAGAAGCCTGCCATGGCCATACAGTTTGTAAGCAATATAAGTCTCTGTGTTTACTTGGTCGGGTCTGAGTGGCTGTGGGACTGGCAGGTGAGAGAGATTTGTCCTGACTGTGGGCCAGGCAGGAAAACTCTAGCTACACTGGGTAGATAGGACACAGCCTGAAACTGCGCTTGGAATTACAAGTTCCACAAACTGTTCCACGCTCCCTCCATCTCCTCTCTGCGACTTCAGGCGTGCACAGCTGTTGGTGGGTCTTGTACTCTTCACTGTACCCGCCACACCGCTTTGCTCGTCTCATGACCCCCTTCTTGTCAATGGAGGTAAACCCCACCTTGTCCCCCGACCTTGTCCCAGAGCTCAGCCGTACTGTATTCTCCCTGCTTTCAGAACATGGAAGAACTTGCAGTTTGACTGAATCTAGTCTAATCTAATCATTGTCTCTAGTCTTGACTCTCTCCACTTCTTTTAATATGAAGAAACCTGCTTTACCAGAACATTCTTTGAAGGCCCCTTCAGGCTGTGTGTGAGTGAGGGTGCTGTAGGGCCAGCTCTGCAGTATTTCTGATCACATTCAGTTCAGGATTTTCTTTTCCTCCACCTAGGCTTACAAGTCCATGGTCTCAGCAGCTTTGTCCTCAAACTACTGTATGACTTAGAGAATGCTCTCCTATGTCGCTGCACATACACTGTCCTGCACAGTTCAGTTTAATTCCGAATTGCCTCTAGTAAGGTGATGGCTGTTAGGGCAAATATTTTTTATAATACTTCAATTCAGATAAAAGATACATTTTTAGAGATGCATGAAAACCAAAAGATAACAGCATAAACTCTAACAACAACAAAAATAAGCAAGGGTAAGGACTAGTTAATTTCCCAAAATACAGACTAAAATACTAATATGAAAAGATTCTTAAATCTTTAGTTATTACAGAAGCACAGGTTAGGATGGTGAGCTAATACCCTTGCTTGCCACCGTTCACGCTGGATTAGTTTGCTGACACTACACACTAGCGGTTGGGAAGCAATGCCCACCAGCACACTAGCGGTTGGGAAGCAATGCCCACCAGCACACTAGCGGTTGGGAAGCAATGCCCACCAGCACACTAGCGGTTGGGAAGCAATGCCCATCAGCACACGAGCAGTTGGGAAGCAATGGCCATCTCTGGCAGGAATGTTGGGGCACAGACATGGATGCCCTGTTGGGAAGGAGACAAGAACAGCTCTCTGGCGAAGATGATGTTAGAACTTCAGCTAAAGTAATTCAGCCCACAGCAAAGATTCAGGTGGATTAGTTAATGTCCGGGCACGCAGCTCTATAAAGGAATGCTCTCCCAGGTTCACAAGGAGAGGTCAGGGAGCATATCAGCTCACAGCCCTTTGTGATGAGAGTGGAGGTGGTCTGAAGTCCAGCACTGAGAAACAGTGAGGAGATAAGTGGTTGGCACACACCATTTCCCTAAGTGTCCCGGCTGACTGCTTCCTTAGCAACAGAGATGGGCTCTCTACATTGTGGTTATACACTCAGTCGCTTTAATCAGGCTATAGGCAGTGCGATGTCTGTCTTGTTCAAGCTGTATCTTTCATAAGCAGTATAGCAGTTACACACTGTAGCTACTCAAGGAACATTTGTTGAAGAAATGAATGGAGGTAACATTCTGCATTGAGGTTACTCAGGCTAACAGAAAGCAAGAAACTGAACTTAAGCTCTTGAAACAATTTTCACATGGATCTTTTCAGCCTAAACGCTAATTCCTACATTTCATTCAAGTAAAACTTTGCATGAGTTAGTTATTTAAGACAGAGAGAAATAAGATTCACACTTTCCATTCTTTTCATATCACACAGAAACAGAGACACTGACGTTCAATACTATTAAATGCCTATTTTAAATTATAAAGCATGCACGTTACACCTTTCCTTTTAAATAGCTTTATTATGCTTTCTTTCAGCAGAAGTTCCCAAAAGTGCTATCTCAGCTCTGCTATGGTATGATTCAGAACAGCATTCCTTCTACTTCACAAGGCATGCCTATTCAAAGCATAGCCCTGAGCTGCAGGACACTGTTTCAGTAAAAAAGCTACATGCATGCTGCCCCCATAAAGCTGGATTGGAAACGGTGACACAGCTAAGGCAATTTCAAGGCAGGACACGTCATTCATGGTTGGATGATCATGCTGGGTGCACATAAATCCACTGTGCTGCAGTCACACCAAGTATGGCACACAAGCATATTCAGCAGGAAAAAAGAATGACAATAAGTGAGCACTACTGATCTATGTCCCTACCGTACTACACTTGTTACTGTTAATTTATAGTTTATTCCTCCTAGTCAAGTGTTTATATATATGTAGTATATTTATAAATTTATAAAAGACAGCATGCTGTGTTACACTGCAGCAGCCTCATACATGTTTATTGGGCCTCTGGTTTTGTCCAGCAGGCAGGTTGGGTGACAGATCTGTATCATAGAGGTCTGTGAACACTCTGTGATGTTCTCACAGTGAGGAAATGGCCTAATGACACATTTCTCAGAACTTATCTCCATTGTTAAATGATGCTTGTCTGTCACTCAACACTAAATAATATATAGGAAAAATCTTGCTACTGTTTATACTTAATTTTCATGTGATTTCCTTCATGGACTTATTAATGGATATTCACTACTACCTGAAAGAAGTATCTTTACTAGTAAATTAATCTATCTACCCCAAAAGAAAAAAATTAATAGCATAAACACACCAACATCTCTTTTAAGTAAAACTAGATTTAGGGTTAGGTCATATGAATTATAGTAAAAATTTTCATCAAGCTAATTCTGAGGATAAATTTTAAGACAATGGCTCTTCTGGAAGAATTACACTTTTCCACACTTTGGATAACTTAACAATCTTCTGCTATGGTGTCATATTGATGAACTCATTCAGTTGCTTATTATTAACAAATTCCAAACAAGCAAATACAGGGACAAACACTGCTCAACCCCAGGTAACTGCCTATTAGGAACAGCGTCTTTGAAAATGCGACAGCTCCTATTATCTCTTTGGCTTGTAAGCCAGGTGTGGTCTTCAATACACTTCTGTGTAAACCTCTTTCCCTTTGGTTTGAAATTTAGTTGCTTCTTGAAAAGCATAGAACATGCTCTATTGCCCACATATTCAGCGTCTCACTTCATTAAATCTGGTCTGACAAACCAGGATCCCAGTTGGGACTTTTATGTGAAATACATAAATTAAAGGAAGTTATTTTAACCACAAAGTATCTATTAGGTGGGGCATGCTGATACACAAATGTATTTATGGTAAAAAGAACTGAAACAAAACAAAAACAATATGAGGGGCTGTCATATATGAGCTACCTGTGTCCAAAGAGAAGACCTGGAGTAAACTTGGAAGTCACAGGCATCAGATCCAACTCACATTCCCTGCTTATTAGAGAGGATGAACATTGCTTCATATAACTTTTGGCCACCACAACTTAGTTTTAAAACAATTTAATTTGTAAAGAGCAGTTGCAGTTAAGGAGGTCTGAATAATTTATAGACATAGGCAAGCCAGAGAAAGAGCATTTATAGAAAGACAATATTTGCAAGTCACAAGGTCATGCTCACTTGAAGTTCCAACACATACAACAACTGCTTCTTTAGTTTAAGAACATAAAGGAACACACAATTTTAAAATTAGTGTCTGCTTAGTGTTGAAAAACTATAAAATAAAATACTGAAAAGTCCAGTGGAACAAATCCTTATATTCTTATTGCTTGAATGAAGACAACCACAGTTTGATATATTTATTACCACCTATATATATGAAACCAGCACCAAATCCTCCAATTCTGTGTCCCTTTATAAGACTTAGAGTGAGCTATTTCCCATGTTTTTGTAGCAAACATCTCTCCACAGTGCGTCTGCAACGCTAGTACTGCACATCACTGATGTGGGAACACCGGGAAAATATCACATTGAGCTTATGTAGTATTTAGTAGCTACCCACAGGAAATATAAATCTTGTTCATATTCATCTGTCTAGGACCATCTAAATTGCCAGGCACTGAATGGATTCTAACAGGTTTGGCAATAGGTTTATTACTCTTCATGAATTAAGTACAGAGAGATTAAAATTAAGGTATCAGTTAAAACAATACTGAAATAAATACTGGCAATGAGGAAGCTTTAGTTATGGATAGGTTTAGCTTAAAAAAAAAATCAAGCCTGGCAGTGGTGGCCTATGCTTTAATCCCAGCACTCAGATCTCTATGAGTTGGAGGCCAGCCTGGTCTACAGTGCAAATTCCAGGACAGGCTCCAAAGCTACAGAGAAACTCTGTCTCGAAAAACAAACAAAACAACTGAAAATCAACCAAACAAATCAGATCAACTTTATATTTTTGTATTTACCCACTTCCATCATGCAATCATCTCTTACAAACTCGGTGCCCAAGCTGACCCCTCCTTCTGGTACCTCTCACCACTGTCCTGGTGAATAGAATGTTAGGATATATTCGCTCCCAATCTATGAACGCTCTGATTGCAATGTTTCCTAGACCTCATATCTGCAGCCCAGTCTACAACTGTTCCTCTTCAGTTCTTCACAGAACCTTCAAACATCACCGTGACCATGGCAGAAATGGCATTTATTTTCTAACCTGCTGCCTATAATTCCCCTTTCTAGTTTGACAGATGCTTCCACCACTGATTTGGACTGTTCTGTGTCCACCCCTACCTCCAAGATTTTTTTGCTGAAGGCCAAACCACCATGTAATAGTATATGCAGACAGGGCCTTTGAAAGTTGTGTCCTGGCTGGTTTTTGTTGTTTATTTATTTTTGTCTTTGTGAGCTTAAGAAAAACCTAGAGGTATGTGGGAAGAGGGAACCTGGACTGAGAGAACGTTTCCACCAGACTGGTCTGGAAGCAAGTCTGTGGGGGTTATTTATTTTTTTAGTTAACCATTTATATGGGAGGACTGAGCACACGAGGGCGGTGCCACCCTGGCCTGGGCAGGTAGTTCTGGGTGGTGTGAGGAAGGAGAGTAAGCGAGCCAGTAAGCAGCACCTGCCATGTCTTCTGTTCCAGCCTCTCTCCAGGTTCCGGCCCTGATTCCCCTCAGGGATGAACTGTTACCTGGAAGCGTAAGATGAGATAACCCCTTTCCTCCCTCCCCAAGTCGCTTTTGGTCACAGTCTTTGTTAGAGCAACAGAAACTTAACTGAGACATGGTAATTAGGTGTAGGTGGGGTCATCATAGCGGAGCCTCATTTAGTGCCATCAGAACAGACAACAGGGACTGATTTAATTATTTTCTCTCAAACATGACACACCAAGATGACAGCTATTTGGAGGCCCAGATACGGGTCTATACTTAGAACAAAATTAGCTGGCACCTTGTTTTCAGACTCCCTATCCTCACATACTGTGGGAGATAAATTCCTAACAGCAAGTAAAGTTTGCTTAAACCAGGTATAATAGATGGTTGCCTGGTCAAATTATACATCCATCCAATATGCCAGCAACATTAAAAATAAAAATAAAATTTTTTAGCTTGCCTTTTATTACCAAAACTTCATTTTTTGAATTTATATTTTATATAGTATAAAAAAATTTAAAACAACAGTGTAAACAGACTTGAGCTGGATTTAAAAAAAATAATTGGGGATAAGTTAAAATAAAGTGTTTTTTTTTTTTTTTTTAGTATTTCTTCTGGGGAATACATTGCTAGTAAATGGAAACATAACTGCATATTTCTCAAACTCCATTGGAGGCCAAAAGGGTTAAACCAGAACGTACAATCAATAAAGATTAAATTATTTGAAGGTTTCACCTAAACTTATCTTTTGATACAGCCTGAGAATCTGCTACATCAGACTGTCTACTAAATGTAATAAAAATAGAGCCTTCTAACAAGTTATTCTTCTATGAAATTGTTATGCATTGATATTGTCCATGTTTTTGTTTCATTTAGAATATCAACTGAATATAAACTTTCATGCTTATATGAAAAAACTCAATTGTTTTTCTTCAGGGTTGTCTATAATTATTTCTCAAGTACTTCTGAATATCTTGTTACCTAAAAGGAGAGTCTTCTTGAGCTCAAAATTAAAATAGTCCTAAACTAAGATCCCAAATCTTAAATTTTTAGTTTTAAAATTTAAAAAATTAATTACCACTGTTAATTAAAGGGATTTTGCTCACTTTTTAAATTTTTAAACTTGTGCGTGGTCTGATAAATGATTAGACATTGGCGAGAGAGGTAAGGAAAAGGGGGAGGGACTAACCTATTAAGAGGCAGTGTTTTATACAATATAAAGACAATCTTCTACTCCAAGCTTCTAGTGCATAATTAGTAATGAGTGCACTTCAGCTTACTATCTATCCTATAATTCACTATAGACATTCATAGTGCCTCTCTCTAACTAGTCAGTTATACAACACAGCCCCAGGCATGGCCTGAGCTCCAGGAAATACCATTATATCTTATCTGGAACTTGACTTTGTCAAATAACTCTATACATGTCCTTCCTAGGACTCTAGTTACAACTGAATGCTAATAATGGTTCTGTTTAAGCTAACAAATAATTTAGTATATTTGAATATTAATCATGTTACTAAAACTCCCTTACTATACGCAGGGTAAAGCTACTATAAAACACATCAAATACTTAATTGACAAATTTTTAAAAAATCAAAAAGGGGGTAAGGGAATATACACACTTATATCCCCACATATTTTGCTATATTTAGTTATCCTAAATCTAAAGGATAATGCTTCTCCTGCTGCCCCAAATCGTTTTGCCCTAAAGGAAATACAACCCAAAGTATATGGTAAATGTACAGATGTAAAAAGTAATCAATGGAGAAGACCTGATGTTAACATCAGGGTGAGGTTATGCTTATGTCTTTCCAGAAAAAATGAAGTCCCAGATGGCTCCCATTTCAATACATCTGCCCAGGACAGTACCCTAGAAAACACCAGATAAATGAAACTTCCAAAGACAGACGACAAACCCATCAAGATGCCTGGTGAGGAAGAATAAGCTAATGACTTGGGGAGACATCACAATTCTAACACAACACGTTGAGACTTTGGGGACACAGACCTCGGAAATGATGCTAGTGTGTTTACCGACTTATATATGTTAGCTCTCAGCCTCTCAGCTTTGTCAGGGGGATAAAAGAAACACCTATAGTAGGAGACAGTGTGATATTGTTTTGCCATGCTAAGGATTGTCTTTCTCCTTTAGGACTAGTTGTCTGGATAGGAGAGGGTGTACAAATACTTAGCCACATGATGGGGGATAGTTTGTTTGGACTAATCTAACTGATCAATCCAAATGCGGTAATATGGATTTTAGCATAATGAAGTACTCTAGAAAATTCTGATAGTGGAAACTACAATTGTGTGAAGATGAAAAAGGGAATAACTGATGTACTGCCTCACAAAGTTGATATTATTGAACCTAGAACTATGCTGTTGCCAATGGTTCAGACAATAACTTCTGGCTTCGTTTGGCACATAGCCGCTAACAGGAACAATACTTTGACATCAGAGGAGACCAGTCTATTCCTGGGCTCTTAAAAAGAAACTTATTTGGTATAGAAGCCACTCACTCATAAGCACTATGCACAAATAACAGGACAACCTAGAATCCATCTCTACCCATATTCATAGGGCTTCCCCTGATATTCCTGTCAATGATGTTTTTCTATCACATTGTTTATGCTTTGAATATATTTATAACTCTCCTTATTGCAATTCTGCTTCTATTCACACCCTTCCCTCTGGTAACAACTGCTTTTGGGATGGACTTTTTTTTTTGTGTGTGTGTGTGTGTGTGTGTATGTGTGTGTGTATGTATGTGTGTGTAAATGCTACTTATACTGTCCACTCTGAAGGTTATAAGGGTGTATGTGAGATAGGCTGCATCACACCCATTTTGGTCAGTAAATCTTTGCAAACAATCAATAGAATTAAGAAAGTTCTCTCCAAGAATTGTGATGAATCTTTACATTTACTGGATTCTGTAATGGTTGCTGCCACAACAGATTTAAAAAATCTGTTTTTTAATTTAATTGCCTATCCCAGGAATAGTTACTGAAATATAAAAAGAGGTTTCAAAAATGGCCTGTATGATTAGAAAAATTACTAATATTATGCAAAGATATTAGCAGAAATCAATCAAGAGATGGGTCAATTGAGGACCACAGTTTTACAAAAAAAAGCTACTATAGATTATTTGTTGCCCAAACATAATCTTGGTTATCAACAATTCCCTAGCATGTGCTGTTTTAATATGTCAGATTATTCCTACACTTTTGATGATCTACATAAACACACACACATACACACAAAAACATCTCTCAAATATATTTGAATGGCCGTCTTAGCTCTGATGGCTTTCCACTTTCCTTGGTTCTGGTAGCTATTTTTATAATCCTTTTATGCTTGCCTATATTAATTAGCCTAACCATGGAGGCAATGCATTCCATCATGGCCTCTATCAGAACTGCCATTTTTTCTCTGAAAATTAGAAATGGGGAGATATAGGAAGCACAGCTTTCTTTCAACAGAAGAAAATGAATGACACCTGGTCACCTAGACGGCTGGAGTTGATGCTGTCTATTAACCTGGTGATCTCTTTGCTATTCTATGGAGCCAGCCTTCCTGAATCCTCCAAAGTCTGGGACATTGTTTAGGCCCTAACCTGACCTTTGTCTCTCAATGAATAGAATCCATCTGTAGCCAGAAGTTTTCCTGTGTCCTGCCTGTCCCACAGCCGCTCAGACAAGTAAACATACAGAGGCTTATATTACTTACAAACTGTATGGACTAAGGTTCAGGCTTCTTGCTAGCTAGCTCTTATATCTTAAATGAACCCACTTCTATTAATCTATGTTTTACCACATGTGTCATGGCTTACAGTCTGATGGCATGCTGTTCCTTGGGTGGCAGGCTGGCATCTCTCCCCTCTTTCTTCCTGTCTCTCCAGTTGGAATGTACTGCCTAACCTTATTCTGCCTCACCATTGGCCAAACAGCTTTATTTATCAACCAGTCAGAGCAACACATATTCATAGCATACAGAAAGACATCCCACAGCACTTCCCCTTTTCTGTCTAATCAAAAAGGAAGGTTTTAACTTTAACACAGTAAAATTACATGTAACAAAACAGGTATCAAGCAAGAATTACAGTTACAATATCTAGTCTATTTATATTTGGCAAAATTAAAGAAAATATTCTATCTATCCTATATTTGTGAGTCTAAAGTTTCATATCTAATTTATCTTTTATCATGACTAAGGAACAGAGTAAAAAATTAAAAACTTATGTGGAAAAGATCTCTGAGTTGATTTTAAAAGGAAAGTTGGGACTTTGTCAATTAGCAGGAATAGACCCAGCAGAAATTGCAGTACCTTTAACTAAGGATGAAATTGACAAATTATGGGCAGAAAGTGAACCTTGGCAAAGATCTTGCAGTAATTTTTGGAGAGATTAACAGCAAATATCTTAAAAGCGATAGATTACAACTTATAAAAAGAGCTGATTGGATCCTGCCTCGCACTGTATGGGAAACACCAATATCGGAAGCCCCTACATTTTATACAGATGCAAACAAATAAGGAAAGGCAGGTTACAGAAAATTTAAGTAAAGTGGTTCAAAGTCCTTATAATTAGGTTAAAAAATCAGAATTATATGATATTCTGATGGTATTAATGGATTTTTTTGGAACCTCTCAACATAGTTACTGACTCTCAGTATGCTGAAGTGTGGTCTTACATATTAAGACTGTAGAATTTATCTCTAATGAGTCAGAATTAACTTTGTTATTTATTCAGTTACAAGATATAATCAGGAATAGGAAACATCCCTTACATACAACTCACATACAAATCCATATGGGTCTGCCAGGACCTCTAGCACAAGGTAATGACAAGATCGATAAAGTATTGATAGGAAATGTGCTGGAGGCCTCGGGATTTCATAAAAAACATCATGTCAATAGTAAGGGTTTAAAAAAGGATTTTTCCATAACCTGGCAACAAGCCAAGGAAATTATAAGGGTATATCCTACTTGTTCTTTTTTTTTTTTTTTTTTTTTTGAGACAGGGTTACAGTCAGACTCCACTACCAGCAGGATGTAACCCAAAGGGTACTCAGAGGAATGAAATCTGGCAGATGAATGTGTTTCACTTCGCAGAATTCGGAAAATTGAAATTTATACACCACACCATTGATATCTATTCAGGATTTCAGTGGGCAACTGCTCTGAGTTGCGAAAAGGCTGACTATATAATCATGCATTTGTTAGAAGTTATGACCATCATGGGTATACCTTCACAAATTAAAATTGACAATGTTCCAGCATATGTCTCTGGTAAAATGAAACAGTTTTTTGCTTATTACAATATAAAGCATATTACAGGTATACCACATAATTCTACAGGCTAAGCAGTTATAGAAAGATCAAACAGAACTTTAAAGAATATGCTAAATAAACAGAAAGGGGTAACAAAAACCTCCAGAAATAGACTACATAATGCTCTATTAACTTTGAATTTTCTCAATGCCAATGAGAAAGGAACAACAGCTACAGAGAGACATTGGATAATAGAAAAAAAACCCTACAGAATTAAATCAGCCTATATACTTTAAAGATGTGCTGACCTCAGAATGGAAACCAGGATATGTATTACATTGGGGATGAGGTTTTGCTTTTGTTTCTACAGGAGAAGATAAGCTATGGATACCACCAAAATTGATAAAGGTTTGATTTGAACAAGAGAGACCTCTTAATTAGAAAAGGTAATAGTTCATCAACCAGCATGACTATCCAATTTAAATTAACTTATACCACTAACAAATGTTTTTCATTTGGTCAGATATATCTTGCCAAAAGAGAACCTCCCCAAGGTTAGGCTTGGGGAAGGGTTTTTGTTTTTGTCTTTCAGGAGAATGAAGGCTAAGGAATCTGAAGAACACTGGACAAATGAAAAATCTGAAGAAAAAGGACAAATCATCCAGAAAATAAGTCCCAAGAAAAAAAGTAAATTGGCCTATTGGAATATCACATATAAAATTTCATAAGTCTTCCTAAATGTTTGTTTCTGTTCTTCTCTACAGACACATAACACAAATGGTCTTTATGTAGTCCTAGTTCAATTAAAATTTAAAGCTGACTTTGGAGCTGGAGAATGGCTCTCTCCTCTAAAAAACCCAAGCATGCTTGTTAAAAGGAAAATCCAAAATCTCTGTATCATGTCAAAAGAACCACCTGATATGGGACAGAAGAAAAACCAAAATTAAGGGACTATTCCATTGCCAATAATCTTATAATTCTTTGGTTCTACTTTGACTCTTTATAACTTTTCTTAAGGTATGAATTTTATATCAAAATTTGTAAGATTAATATATATATATTTTAAACTTTTGTCATGATATTAATGGTCATATAGAGTACTAATTCTAGAAGAAAGGCTTCATTTAGTTGCCTATACATGATTTGTGTTGGAGTCTCTATCAGTTTTCTGCAGGGAATCATGACCAGGCCTAACAACAAATTTGAAGTCTCCAAAAACATGATGCGGTCCCACAATGATGATTCCACCTTGACAATAATAATACCACTAAGCTGACAAACATCACCTAAAGATCAACTTTGGACTACAAACTGCTCAGGACAATTTTGAGTTGGTGAGCTGAGATGATCCAGCCTCACAGACTACTTGAGCAAGGACTTGAAATAAGCCCTGCACTTTTGCATTATGCAGAGACTGGACAACAAATGATTCAGCTACCTCTCCCAGGACTTGACAGTTAACCCAAAATTTTGCTTTTCAGGATCCCCTAAAGATGCCTTCGCCCACAAACAGCAGGAAGTAATCTTAAGAACATGACACTCACATTCCCAAGAGGTGGGGCAGGTAGTTTTTGGTCTTTCTATGGGTTTTGGATAATTGTCATTGTTTAGGATGTTTGGTTATAAGTTGTTATTGTTAATAGTCAGGAAAAAAGGCTAAACCCTAAAGATGCCTTCGCCCACAAACAGCAGGAAGTAATCTTAAGAACATGACACTCACATTCCCAAGAGGTGGGGCAGGTGGTTTTTGGTCTTTCTATGGGTTTTGGATAATTGTCATTGTTTAGGATGTTTGGTTATAAGTTGTTATTGTTAATAGTCAGGAAAAAAGGCTAAACAAAGATTAGAATTAAGGTTATTGTTTGAAAAAAAAGAGAAAAGAAGATGTAGATAAGAGGCAATTATTGAACCTACTCTGAAAAAAAAGATATAGAAATGATAGAATACAGGGTAGATTACTGAATCTACTCTGAAAAGAAAAAAGAGAGGATATAGATATGACAAAAAGATAGATTATGGAATCTAATTTTAGAAAGCAACTACTAGTTTTAAATTGGATTGGATTTTTATATATTGTATAATAATTATGTATACTTGTTGCTGGAGAACTTTTCTCCAGCTCCCGCCACCAAGTCCCGCCAGTCCCAGAGCCCACTTATAAAATAAACACACAAATTCTTACATTATTTAAACTGCTTGGCCATTAGCTCAGGCCTGCCATTGTCTAGCTCTTACTCTTATATTTAGCCCATTTCTATTAATCTTTACTTTGCCACATGGCTCGTGGCTTACCGGCATCTTCACAAGCTGTTCCTCATCGTGGTGGCTGGCAGTGTCTCTCTGACTCAGCCTTCCACTTCCCAGCTTTATTCTCTTCCTTGCCCCGCCTATACTTCCTGCCTAGCCAACGTCCAATCAGTGTTTTATTGATTAATTAGCAACACATTTGCCGTACATCCCACAGCATATACTGATACCAATTTGAGATTGATTTTGTTAGAATATATTGTACATATATTTCTACTCTTGTTCAAGGTATTGTACCTATGCAGTTCATTTAACTATGTAATGCAATTTGCAAATCCTTGAAAATTATTATTACTAACTAATTAGGATATAAAACAATGATTAGTCATTACAATCGAACTTGTAGTCATATTAGGTATGTTTTCAAGGTCAAGTGGAAATATATTTTAGATAGGTCATCTTCAAACACTTCAGAGATCTGCAGAATATGGCATTTACGATGTTTTAATAATATAGATTTTTTTCTTTGTTTTTATGACTATGAGACATGTCTCCTCCTAGCAGCACCAATCTACTTCAGAGAAGATGGGCATTGAAGAAATTCCACAAGGAGTTTACTTTCATTGTGGCACAAGTTAGCTACTGGGCAAGAAAGTGTTCTTTGCATCAACTCCTGAAAGTATGCTGTTCAAAACAGACAGACAGGACACAAAACAAAGGACTGTCAATCCTTGCCAAGACAAGGTAGGAAGGCTCTTTAGAAAATCCTGCTTCACAAATGAGTCTGTCATATACACTAAGCCTGTAGGCTGAAGATGATGCCCCAACATTACAGAGATACCTCAGGTGACTGTCCAGGCAGCCAGCTGTTTCTGTCATTTCTCAAATTTTTTGGAAGTCGCTTGTTTGCACTTCCTGTTTTACTAGTTAATATTATTTCCTTCTTGGATCTCTGAAGGACTTGAAGATTAGATAGTTATAGTTTTTCTTGTTAAAGAAATTCAGAAAAGAAACTCACTAAAGAGGTGCAAAGTGTATAAGTTTGAAAGACATAAGATAGTTTTGGCTTAGTAATACAAATTAGGATAGAAAGTAAATTAGGTACATTCTGGACTCACCAATATCGGATAGATAATGGAATATTTTCTCTGAATTTGTCAAATGCAAATGGACTAGACATTATTGATATATTTATTATTTGTATATACTTATTGTATATAGTTTTTCTTATATTAGTTATAATTTTTTATTTTAGATAAAAAGGGGAAATGTTGTGATGTATTGTGCCCCCCAATATTGTGCACTCTAATAAAGTTCATTTGAGGCTAGAGGAAAAAGCCAACCACTATATTAAACATAGAAGTCAGGCAATGATAGCACACGCCTTTAATCCTAGCATTCGTGAGGCAGAGATCCGTGAGTTCAAGGCCACACTGAGAACAGAGCCAGGCACAGACACACACACCTTTAATTCCAACACTAGTTAACCATAAAGGTCTGGAGGTCTGCACAGACAGGAAGTGACAGAGCTGAGCAGGATGTAGCTGGGCAGAGAGAGGAAATGAGATGGCAAAACAGAAAGGCGTATAGGTGTGGGTATACAGAAAGTAGGTCTCTTTGGAGACTGAAGTGTTGGTGAGGTGAGGTTGTCTGTGGCTTGTCCTATTCCTCTCATCTCTCAGGTTTTTACCCCAATATCTGGCTCTGTTTTTTTTTTAATTAATAATACTGTTTAGCAATTTGTCTTACATCCATCCTTATGAGAGGTCCCGTGTACTCTGCATCCTCTATCCACAGAACCCATCCTTATGCTTATTAGAAATCCTTCTTCTCCAGGCCCTTACCCTGAGCTCTGTTTATCAGCAGTAGAACTTGTTCTTAGTGTAAAGGTCACAGGTGCTCTGCTACTTTGTTGGGTAGTTTCTGCGTAGCCATCCCTGGAGCTTTGCTGTGATAACTGTCACGTGGAATCCTTTCCCTAAAGTTGGACTGTGTTTAAATGTGTAAGAAGAACAAACCTCAGCATCGGACTCTAGCAGTCTGATCCAGTCTGACTGACCAGGTCTGGATGCACTCAGTTTTCATTCTCACTTCCTGTGCTACTCATTCCCTGCCCGTGGGGATACCTGCAGGGACCTCACCACGCTAAGAGAAACACTTTTGTTCATTAAATAACCAAAACCAACAAAGCAAAGTAAAGTCTTAAAGAGTTTGGCAAGTCTTACTTCTACAGAATCTCTTAATTTTAAAAGAGTAAACGATATGCCTAAAACGTAATTATATTAAATTTTCTTAATCCTAAAATGGTTTAAAATATCAATAAAAATATAAGGAGAAGAGGGCTCTGTAAAGTGATTTTCACACAAGTATAAGGCTCTGAGTTTTATCCCCAAAACCCACATTAAAAAACAAAACAGAACAAAGTGGGGGATGACAGAGCACTCTGGGGGCTTGCTGGCTAGCCAACCCAGCCAGACTGTGAGTTCCTGATTCAGTGAAAGGCTCTGTCTCAAAAATAAGCTGGAGAGATGATTCTGTGGTTAAGAGCTCCAGCTGCTTTTACCCAGGACCCAGGTTCAGTTGTCAGCACAACATGGCAGTTCACAACCACCTGTCATTCCAGTTCCAGGGCTCTGGTGCTCTCACTGGGCCTCTGTGGGCACTGCATGTATGTGGTGTACTTACATACAGGCAGGCAAAAAAATCAAACCAAACCCAAACAACAAAAATTCATATACATAAAGCAAAAATAAAGAAAATAAACTGGAGAGCAATTATGGAAGACAATCAATGACCTGATTTCCACATGCCTACATATCACATGTACATGCACACGGCCATGTAAGCATCTGTCTATTTATCTATCTATCTTTCATCTATCCATCCATCATCTATCTATCTATCATCCATCCACCCACCCATCATCTATCTATCCACTGATCTATCATTTATCTATCCATCCATTTATCATTTATCTATCCATCCATCATCTATCTAACCATCCATCTACTATCTATCATCTGTGTGTGTGTGTGTATCTATCTATCTATCTATCTATCTATCTATCTATCTATCTATCTATCTATCTATTAATCATCTATCTTTAAAGAGAAGGGAAGCTATTCAGCCAAAGATATGGAATTTCATGCTGAAGAAAGTAAGAAAAAAAGGGAAAAAACCCTTAGAAACACAAAATGTGCTGTGTTTAATGGTGAAAGCAAGAGATTTCAAGGGTTCAGATATAAATAAATCCTATGTTATATAAGACTTCAATAATTGAAGAAGAGGCTGTAGCTTTGGAATGCTTGAGTTTCATCTACATAATGCTTTTCTGAGGCTTTCTGAGCTGTTGTTATTCCTCCACCAGCAGGCAGCCATTTGTCCCCTTACTATGTTCCCTAAGGTTCTGCTCTGACACACTGCTGACTGTCATCATACTGTTTGTATTGTAAGTAACCAAATGAAATTCTCACATAAGAGGAACTAACACAAAGAAAAAATTTAAGTACCTATATTCAATTTTTATGGGATTTACAAGAAAACCCATTTCCCACATTTAAACATTTGCAAAGATTATGACTCTTGAAGTCTAGAAAAGAATAGGCAAGAACTAGACTTAGGAGAATGCCTGCTAAGGTCATGTTACTTAAGACTCGACACTGGTCTGTGAACTTGTCATACTTCTTAGTCAGCCACTGTAATTTCTTCTTATCCTTTCTTTTCTTTATATATGCTTGGGGAACTAGGCTCTTCCCTCTTTTTTTCTTAAGAATGTGTTTCTTCAAGCAGCTCTTCCCATACTCTGAAAATCTAGATTGCTGCAGCTGCGCTAAGAGCCGAGTCTTTTGGGATTCCGACTTCTCCCAGAACAGGCGAAAAGTCACAGGTTGGAATATCAAATGCTATCTAAGGTGGATATGGAAAATAATCTGGCTTTGTGTGAGCAGAATGCTTCTGGAAAGCAAGTCAGCAATCTAAGAGTTTATGAGATCTTAAAGAACAAATGGATGTGACTAGTGACAGCATTAACATAGAAGCCACAGGGCTCTGTGCTCAGGAAAACACAGTTGTCAACCCTATAGAGACAAACAATTACTAATCTTTAGCAACTTTTTCTGTACTATACATTGGCAGTGCTGGAAGTCAGGCACCTGTCAGTAAAGAATGCTAGAAATTTTATAATTCGCAATATTTAGTAAAGGAGAAAACAATGGATTTCTATCGAACCTTTAGAAGCTTATTGTCTTGGGATTTTAATGATAAATCTCTTTAATTTCCATTACTATATTCACAGCCTAATGTATAATGTTTGCAACGTGCATTAGTGCCTTCTGTATGGATTTCAGTATACTACCAATCCAGACAAACCTAGGAAGCCTTCTGTCTTTTTGGGGAAAAAAAAAACAAACCAAAAACCTATGTATTACTTGGAGATGTTGAATGGCTCTTTATTCTTTGGTGGTTTTGAAAGGTTACAGTGATCTTGGGTAGTTAAAAATTTATGCATAACCCATCATTACTAGAAATGAAAAATACAATGCTTTAATGGATCAATTTTGCTTACTATGAAATGTAATTAATTAATGGCTTAAATAAGATTCCCAGCTTTATTCCTTAGGGGTTATACACTTGAAATTAGGTTTCTGGTGTGAAATGAAAATGTAACTGTAAATCTGAACACATTTTCATCTATTCATATTCAAGATCTAATCAAAGCAATTATGCTTTCCACAATCCAGGTTAATACTGAAAATATTTTATAACCCCCCTAGTTAGAACATGTGTTAGCTAGTAATACTGGCGCAGCCCATATATTATCAGTAACACAAACAAAGCATTACATAGACCATAAATTTTCAATAGTTTCTTCATATGATAAACAAAAATATAATTCTTACCATGGTATGCATAAACTTTTAAAAAACTTGACTTCTTAATATGATACACATGTACATACACATAAAAAAATTACAGTGCTTTCAAAGGGAGCAAATGAGTCTTAATTGCCTTATTCTTTACTATTTCTAAGCCCCAATCTTTGATTTGCTAAGAATTTATAGGTTGTATATCACATTAATTTCATTTATTAAGGGTATGTTTTACTCTACCTTTTAGAGTAAAATAAAAATTTCTAAAAAAACACTCAATGGCAACTGCTGATGACCACTGAAAAGTTCTTTGATCTATATGGAAAGTTCTAAACCTTGATGATAAAAGAGAAATCACAAAGGCTTAGATCAATGATCAAGTGAATATATTTTTACTATAGAAAGAATATTTAAAATCAATCAAGCATAAAATCTCTTTTACGTCAGACAAAAAGAACCCCATTAGTTTTAGATATCATGAAGGAAACATAAGAGCTTAAGTGAGGAGTGTCTTCTTGAGCAGCTTTAAATAGAGCCCAGTAACAAACAACTCAAATTATACATATGAAGTCGAGAACAGAAGCCTTACGAATTGTAGTAGTTTACACAGCACCTAAAATCTTTGCATTTTAAAAGTTTATGACCCAATGTGGCATGTGCACCCTAATTATAGTCCAGCCACTATGACACCAAGAAAACACACAGTGGCCCTTTGAGTATTGTGGTCCGGCACTGGGACCTTTTGTCTCTGGCTATATAGAAATTTGCTTGTACAAAAAAAATTTTAAAAAAATCACACTATTACACTTTCTATATAATTAGGGTGGATATGAGTGAGAACACTGACTGCATTCTATCAGGAGATGACAGTTCTTCCTTTGTCAATGCATACCATCTAAGGCTGCCATTAGGCATACGGAAAAATTTCACCATCAGCGTACCGCTTTCACAGTTCCCAACCCTAACCCAGCTTCGAAAGTTACATATGTCTGTGTGATATCTTGCTCAGCCTTGATGCAGTGGGGAGGGCTTGGGCCTGCCTCAACTTGATATGCCAGACTTTGTTGACTCCAGATGGGAGGCTTTACCCTTTCTGAGGAGTGGCTGGGGGGTGGGGTGGCGAGAGGTGGGGTAGATCAGGAGGAGAGGAGGGAGGGGGAACTGTGGTTAGTATGAAAAATTAAAAAAAAAAAAACCCTTTTAAATAAAAGTTATATATGTCTATAGAACTTAGTTATATCTACCGCTTCACTCCAAAGATTGTCAATGGTGAAAATAGTTTAAATTAATGAAACTATCAAATACAGGCTGGGAACTTTATTCAGTTACATCACAAATTTACAAGGCAAAAGTTATGGGTCTCAGCATCAGAAGACAAAAGAATATTCTCTATACTCTGCTAAATAGTTGAGAATTTCATTAGCTTTTCCCCATATGACTGAATGTAGAGCTATCATATCATCCTGTAACCCCACTCATGTTTTCACAGGCAAGAGAATGAAAATACAGATAACAAGGCACTTGTACATGAATGCTTACACCAGCATTATTCCTAACAGTCAAAAGATGGAACTAGCCCAAATGTCCACTCATAGTTGACATAAAAAGAGGCACAACCACACAAAGCTGAAAACACATGACAACATGGGTAAATCTTGAAAAAATTATTCTAAGTGAAAGAAGTTAGTCACGAAAGACGAGCATCTATAATGGAAGCTCAGAATAGAGAAATGTAAAGATATGCTGAATAGATTAGCAGTCGCCCAAGGGCAGAGAAGGAGGAAAGAGTGAGAAATGAGCTGACAGTTTCGGGGAAGGGAAGCACTTTTGGGTGTGATGACAATACTCTAAAATTGTGGAGATGGTTGCATATGACTTGAATATATTAAAAACTGTTGGGTTATATACTATTTAATGAATTGTGTGGTGTGAGAACTATATCTCAGTATTGTTTCTAAAAGAAAGTCACACATTTAAATATAATGATTATTAAAAAATTGATATGCTCTTAAAACTAGTGTTTGTACTTGACAGAATTTTTGGAGCCAGATGTTTGTGATAAGAATATAATTATTGTTGTAACATTATGTGCAATATGTACAAACTGGATCAGCCATTTAAACCTATGCAAAGGAACAGGACTTTGCTTCCCGAGTCCTCCCTCTGCTGTGTGGAGGGTCTTCCCCTCTGTGTACCTGCTACATGTGTGTTTCCTTGTCCCCAATAAAAGCATTTCTTTACCAGCAAAAAACAAACATAATCATGTAAACAGCTTAAAAGAAAATTCCCTAACTATTAATAGTGGATTGTAGGGCTTAAATATTCTACGATAAGGATGTATTAAATATCTTTTTTTCTCAGGATAAAAATTGTAACTTTCAAGTAAAACACTCCCCGAAAGCAAAAATATGAAGAGTTATTTGCAGGAGGGGAAAAAAAAACCCAAACATAAAAGCAGAAGTCTGTCAATTAACATCTGATTCAAGAAGAGATCATTTGCCACCCTGATTTATTACACCAACATTTATTTGCTTTGAGGTAGGTCTTTTAAGAGGCATAAAAAGATGTCATTAGATTTTAAGAGGAAATAAAGTTATATGTACACAAATAAATATTCCTCCAGAAAAATGATTCCAAATGTGGAAATGAAGAATTATATTACACAAGTGTTGTATAAAGAGAAGTGCACAAAATCATTATTTTTCAGTTTTAATTTGGCACATCTTTTCAGTGAGGTGCTATCATAAACAAATGAAACAATCCAGGTGTGTCACCGGAGAGATGACCCAGTGGTTAGAGCACACTGCTCTTGCGAAGGAGCTAAGTTTGGTTCCCAGTATCCATGTTAGGTAGTTCACAACCTCCTATAATTCCAGGTCCAGGGGACTTTACATCCTCTTAGCCTCTGCGTACAGCTACTCATGTGCATGAACACATGCATAATTAAAATAAATATTTTTAAAAGAAAAAAAGACTTATTTATATAGAAAAATAAAGGATTTGTCATTTTCTCTTATGGTTCTAATATGATAATGGTAACATTCTCTTAAATAAAACTGACTTTAAAAGATAAAATGTTTGTATTACAATAACACAGATTTTATTCCTGTTAGTCTTGTACTATTCGCCCCACCCCTTGCCCCAGGGATGCCTAAATTTTAATTTAAGGATAGTATTTTTAATGGACTCAGGAATAAAGTTTGATTATGCTTAGGATACATAATACAGAACCACAGCAGAAATGGTCGGCAGCTAAGATTAAAGGTCTTCCTTAAGATCCTACTTAAGTCGTTCGTCATAGAACTCCCATCTGTGAGAAGTCTAATTCTCTTGTGCCCCACAAGGATACCAAGTAACATCTTAAGACGTGGTACGAGTCAGCACTAAGGCTCTCTGCCCACTTTCTCCACTCTCTCGTCTTAAAGGCACACGCTGTAACTGAAGATTGAGGACAGTTTTGGACTTTGTCCTAATTGACTCCACAGCCCATATGTTGACGCTTCACTGCTGGCCTATGGCAAGACTGCAGATGGTCATCCTTCAGGTGATGTTAACCCGAGGACGCATAGGTGTTTCCCCAAATAGTTCAAGACACGCTTCACACTAAAGAATTATTTGCTTAATGCGAGTTTGGAATTAACTACTTATTCTCCAAATATTCTGCATAGCCACAAAGCACATAAACACAGTAAGACTTTATGAAGGCCGTAGTTAAGAAAAGATTAGCAATATTAGCATGATTTAACTACCTCCTCCTACCCCCCACACCGTTATTTGGCCATGAAACGCCACTGTTTTGTTTAACAGCGGGTGGCATCCAAAGACCTGATGTCTGTCAGAGGAACTTCAGGAGACTCTGCTCTAATGCAAAGGCTGTATGTTCACCGGGCCACACCACGCCAAGTAACCATCTAAAGCCCCATCATTTGTCTCCAGTCTGTCAGTTATATAATTAGCAAATATTTGATTTAGAGACAGACACTGAGCCAGCTTTTTATAGAAAAAAAGAAATGAATGCGATATAGAAAGCCAGCAGATATGAGTTTAGATTACTTTTATGAGTCAATCAACTATAATGTTTTTAAGTATAATTTGTTATTATGATTAATAACACTTTTCCATCTGCATCTAAATTAGATAACTGCATTTTTCAAACCTTGGATTTCTTTGCTCAGCAGAAAAGAGCAGGTGGTGAGAGCTCTTCCTTATTCTCAGGGAACTCACAACGACACAGTGAATACAGCCACACGTAGTCCAGATCTACAGCAGTGTGCAAAAAACTGCACTTGTGCTAGCGGTGGTGGCGCATGCCTTTAATCCCAGCACTCGGGAGGCAGAGCCAAGCAGATTTCTGTGAGTTCAAGGCCAGCCTGGTCTACAGAGAGATCCAGGATTGGCGCCAAAACTACACAGAGAAACCCCATCTTGAAACACGCCCCCCCCAAAAAAAAAACCCACAAAAAACCCTGCACTTGCATTTTTCTTATATTGTTATTTGAAGATAGCAAGCAGCTTTATATCTAAGAATCCAATGTATGGTCCTTTATGTTTGCCTAATTTCAAAGAGATCATGTTTAAGCATTTAAATTTCCTTTTAATAATTTCTTTTTTTTTCTTTCTTGAGACAGGATTTCTCTGTGTAGTTTTGGGGCCTGTCCTGGATGTTACTCTGTAGCCCAGGCTGGCCTTGAACTCACAGAGATTTGCCTGGCTCCGTCTCCCAAGTGCTGGGATTAAAGACGTGTGCCACTGCCACCCAGCTTAATAATTTCTTATAAAAATTTTCAGGTAGCATTTAATCTTGATTGACATGTAAAAGCTAGAAACTGGTTATTATCTTATGCAATAGAATGGCAATAATATCAGCTTAATTCTGAAAATGTATAGATATTACACAGAAGATACACACATTTACTGTCTTCATGTCTGTTGTGTCTTAGTTACTTTTCAATTGCTGTGACAAAACATCATTATCAAGGCAACGTATAAAAGAAAGTATTTAATTGCGGTTCACGGTTCCAGAGGGGGAAAGTCCATGGTGGGAGGCAGGCACAGTGCTGACCTCCAAGGACAAAGCAGAGAGAGGGCTGACTCCAGCGAGGGCACACCTCCAGCGAGGGCACACCTGTAATCCTTCCCAAACAGTTCCACCAACTGAATTTCAAAAGAAACCTTCCTAGTCTAGGACATAATTAATTAATGAACTAGTTTTTTATTGGTTTTATTACTAATATATTACTATGAGATCTTGAGGAAGTCTCTTTTGTTATTTCCTTGGTTGTTTCTTTGCTTCAGTGTTAGATACACATCTGACCACCTGCTATATTAAACTGGGGAAAGCAACTCACGTACTGAATATGTATTTATCGCATTTATAAGCAGAAATGTGTTGTTAATCATAATAAATTATACTGAAACATGACAGTTGATTAACTCATAGCAGAAATCTACATTCCCATGTCTGCTGGCTTGCTATGTCTAATGCACTTGTTGAGTTTCTCACTTTCCTACCTATGCCAGTCAAGCATGCAGATTAAAGTAGGTGAATGTTCTTCAACTTTGCTGATGGCAAAGGAGAGCACTACTAGAGATCTCGTGTTGTTTTTGTCCTTCACATGCGAGATTAACATCTACCCTAAGTTACACAGCAGGTTTTCAGATGCGCCTTGCCCTGAGAGACTCCATTTTACAGGTGGCATTTGACTCTTTTTGGGGGATAGAGGAGGATAGACAAAGGAAGAAACCATTTGTCTGGCACCACCCATAAGGCACAGACTGAAAAATAATTCATGCCTGAAAGTAGAAAGGGTGCCACTCTGCACATCTATCAAAGTAAACTGGAATTGTAGAGACACTTGGTTATGTTTAACTTATCAGGAAAAGCCAGGCTGGGAACATACCAGCTGGGAAGCTGCAACCCCCTCGGCTGGCCCCACAGTGAGGCCAACACCGTGCAGAACACTGAGCAATAGGCAGAGAACTCCTGCCTGTCCCCGTACCTCAGCTAGACTCAGTCTAGCGGGTGTGCTCTGCACTGCCACTGTCTATCCAATGTGTCTGCCTATCTATCCAGCAGTTTGGCCTGCCTTGGCATGGTCCTGCCCTTTACCTTTCTAACCTCTCCCCATCTTGTGGAGGTCAACTCTGGCCCATCTGTGACTCCAGCAGACCTCCTCACACCCCATTCTAACTCATTTTGCATTTCTATGAGTGGCCTCCTTCTCAGGTCTCTTAGAAACTTCTTGAACTCCACTGGCGCCTCTTATTCTGTGACCTACATATTTATACACATAGATATAGTTATTGTGTGATACATCATACATTATCTGAGAGTTAAAATTAGAAATTAATATTGAATAAAAGAACCGTGTTGGCCTCAGGAGGGCTATCAAGGAAAGCAGGACTATTTAGTAAATTGTTGCCAATGAAACCACTATACCGTGTAAATCTATGGTTATTCTGAATTGTGGAAGACCCACATGTGTTTGTGTTTCTGACATAACACTCTCATGATAAGATAGAAGTTCAAAAGAATGCAAAACTTCTGTTTCTAAGAAATACTTAGAAATATTACTTACATTCAATTACTTATACTTCATTTTTCTTCAAAAAGAAAAGCTACTATGTAATAACTCATGTATATTTTCTTCATTATAGAAAAGCTTATCCTTCACAGCTATAGATATAAACATGTCCAAAATCATGAAGCACCAAGATTAAAGCCTGAAAGAATGCAATGACCCTCATTTTGAACTAAAGCTAGGCCAGTATTGGTATGCAATAGACTGGGGACCGTGATGATGTTGATGGTGGGGGTCATGATGGCAGCAGGTTGTTGAGGCTACATCCAATCAGAGCTTCCTGTATTGTTCCTGAGTTAGCAGGTTAGGATAACCAGAAGAGAGATGGTTAATCGAGCCACTACTTTTTTCATAAGATTAGAATGTAAGCTAAGAAAGGAAGCCAGACTGAATTCTTAAATGTTCACCTTTGCGTTTAGTTATAGAGAATAGCGTCTTTTTCATTGCTCATGAAATTGAGAATTTTGTTTTTAATGTACAGTTACTTTAATTTGTTTAAAATAACTTCATTATATTTATTTGCAAAGAAATTTTTCCAAGTGAAATGTCACATAAGTATCGTATTTGAGAACAAACCTGACACACAGTCTTCGTGTTAAATCGACTTAACATGAGGCTGAAGTAAACTTGTCAGACTGGAGTCTCCAATAAGCTACTTCCCAACTGCCTGGTGCCATGAAGAGAATCCGGTCTGCTGGAGAGTCACAACTCTAGCATCCCTCTTCCTGTGTCACAGAAGCTCTAGTCCAGGACAAGAAACCACAGCTGGAAGTGACAGGAAGGGCCCAGGAGGGAACAGAGACACTTCGAGTATCAGGCGGAGCAGAAGGGGTGACAGGAGGGCCGTGGCCCTTGTCCCTGACCTTCAGCACCTATTTCCTTTGGGAAGGAGGGTTTGGCTGAGACGTGCTGACGTAGAAAGCTGCCTCAGAGTGTCATCTGCAGACAGTCTCCTGGAGTCACTGTGTGGTGCTACTGGCCTTCCTAGACCGTTATTACCAGGCTTCGGCGCTATACCTCACCTCACTGTCAGTCTCCTCATCAAAATGTTTCCCCACCTCGGCTCATACTTTGTTATGAGCTCTTACCACACTTTGATTTTTCTAAGCAATTATAAAGCTGCCAATAAAAAGAAGTGAATTTGCATATACCAGAACAATACAAAAATCAAAGTCACGCTTAGGACCCAAAGCCCCCAGATTACATTATTCCATTAGTCCCTAACTTGAATACTAAAGAAAAACATGCTAGATTCTACTTTCTCATATTTTAGTCCAGAATATATATCTAGATTAAACTATAATCTGCTGCCTCTTCCTCTCATGGCAGATACAGCATACAAATGCAGACCCTTTGGTGGAATTGAAATCCCTACGCCATTTGGCTTTGATGATAGAAAGATGGGGCAAACTAGGTTAGTATCCTCTGTGATGGACTCTTACTTCAAGGCAAACTTTGTACTTTTGACTAATTACTCTTCATTTGTTTAAGATTGTCTATCTGTCTGGAACATACATATCAAACAAAGAGAATCTGAATGAGCATTTATCCAATTGTTTGTTAAGTAGTAAATCTAAATACATATTCACTGAATAATTTAAAAATTTTACAAGGCAGTGAGTAGCAGTCTCAATTAAAGAACATTTATCTTGGAATAAAACGTTACAAGGATGTCCTCACTTCGAACAGCATCAGAGGGGATGGAGTCCGTGTTAGTGTTGCTCATCCTGTGAAGTCTGCCATGCACAACAGCACTCAAGCCCTTGGGGAGAACGAGCCCCAGTCCCTTTCCACACACTGGAAAGTGAGCTGCACATCCCTCCTCGCCACTACCCAGAGTTAGACTATGGTTTGCAGTTTTACTCATTTTCCAGCAGATGCCCGCCTGCAGCTGTCTTTGGAAGTCTTCATAGCGGTTAACTAGAGCAGGACTCAGAAGAGTAAAGACACAGAGCAGCTCTGTGTGCCAGTGTGGGGATTCATTTCAAACGGCCTGACCTCAGAACTACACTCCTGTTTATACTCAGATACATGGGAAGCTTTCAAGCACTTGACTCTAATAAAATCAAAAGATTTCTTTTCTTTGTATGTGTTTCTCAGCTCAGAAACATGCTCTTTATGGCCTACTTATTTATAGTTATTAGGCAACTACTGATTATTCCCATGAACAATTCCTCTTGGCTATTTACACCTTAAATTTATAACCAATTAAATTAAGTAAAGCCTATATTAAAAGTCTTACTCAGAGGAGTTTTTATTTTGAAAGAAGCTTTCCCCTAGTGATATGAAAAGAACTAATTACAAAAGCACACTGCAGGCGAGCGACATGGACTCATCAAGAGGAGCAACTTTGGGGCAGGTCCATCTCCATAAAGCTTTTGATGTGCGAAATTAAACAATAAACTCTTGCTCCTGCTAATCATATGTTTTAATATAGTAAATACCGGTTATAATTTTATGTTAGGAAAAGTTTAAATCTTGTGTTCTCTAGTAAAAAAACATGTAAATTGTGAGTTAACTTTTATTTCTTCATGTGTTGCTGCCAAGAAAGTATCTAAGATATAAATAGTTACTTAAGTGCATTGTAGTGTTTTTGAATACTCCTCTTTTCTATCCTCTTTACTATTAACACTGACAGCAGTCAGAATGATCCTCCAAAGGTGCCTATGAACTACCTCATAGACTGAAAACATGTTGCATTTGTTAGCAAAAGGTCCTTTTTAGATGTTATAAAGTTATGGAGCCAGGCAGTGGTGGTGCACGCCTTTAATCCCAGCACTCAGGAGGCAGAGGCAGGTGGATCTCTGTGAGTTCAAGGCCAGCCTGGTCTACAGAGCGAGATCCAGGACAGGTTCCAAAGCTACACAGAGAAACCCTGTCTCAAAAAACCAAAAAAGTTATGGATAGTAAGGTACACAGATTAGAATCTAGGGTCAAACAAGCAATCTTAATTTGTGATAGGAAAATAAATAAAATAACACAAGAGTTCACTAGCAAATTAATAATTTAGAACCTGCATGTACAGAAAAGTATAATACAAGACCATTTGCATTTGCAGAAATAATGGAAACATATTGTTTCCTTAACAATAACATTTAAGAGTTTTATTCTTTTATAAGCAGTAACAACAAGACATAAGAGGATGAGATCATGACGAAGACATGAACCCACTCTTAGCTTTGGAGAAAGTCATTTTCTTTGGAGAGTGTGGCCACTGGTAGGTTACCCACCCTCCAGTGGATGGCCGCACACCCATGAACACATGGGCAGCACTAATTGGACTCAATTGGTTATTAGGGAAAAAAAAGCCAAGTTAAAGGAGACCTATTTTACACACACACACACACACACACACACACACACACACACACACACACACACACAGATAGACACACATAATACCTCACAATGTGTGTGTGCAGTAGCTATATATAACAACTCTATCTATCTATCTATCTATCTATCTATCTATCTATCTATCTATCTATCTACCTACCTACCTACCTACCTATCTATAGCTATATATAAAGAGTGTTCTGTAGTTGTACAAAGAGATGGTCTGAATTCTGTTGTTACTAGGTCAAAACTACTAAGCTGGTATTTGGAAATAATTACCAATTTTAAACATGATTAAAAATTGAATGATATAGAGCTTCTGAATAATTAATGAAAACAGGTCTTATTTTCTTTTCTCTAATACATAAGAAAGGGCTACACAACACAGAAATTTAAAAAATTTAAGTCCACCAATATCACAATGTTTGTGAAGGTAAAAAATAATCTATGATTAGTTATACGTGGAAACCAAGCCAGTATTGTTAAAGAATCTCTACATAGGCTCACAAGATCCATAATTTTGAAACAGAAATGCTGTGTAAGTATTTATGGAATACTTTTGCAAAAACTGTACAGAAGACATTGGCCATGGAGAAATCTCTTGATTCTAGCTCCTGGACACAGCATGCTTAAGAGCTTCTGTCATTTTTTCATAATCGTTCTATTATTTTTTTTTTTTTTTGGTCTCCTCTCTGTGACCTCCTTCCTGGACCAAACTCTAAAGATCAGTCTTCCAAAGAGTATTGTCTCAGTTTACTGCTCTTCCTGGACAATTTCAGCTTTAGTCTAAACTTCATAACTCTCATGCTTATGTCAAGATGAGACATGTTTGGTTGAGTATGTTTTGGATACCTCTCCTTGGGGATTTGCACAGAGGACGTCAGGGTATTCTGAATCACTCATCCCTGCTGGTCCTTCCCTACGTACAGTATGTGTTAAGGGCCTGGCGATCCACCTACAGCGGCAAACAAGGAATCTGGGGGTAGTTTTGAACCACCTCTTTAGGTCCTCACGTCTACCCAGTGGTCAGCGCCCGAGTACTAACTGCACTCTTTAAAACTCCCCTGAGTCTGTTCTCCTTTCTCTACCTCATCCCAACTCACTCCATTCCAACAGGAGTTTCGTGCTCACTTATCTATCAGCCTTATCTCCAGGCAGTCAGGCCAGTACCTTCCATTAAAATTACACAGAACAGCTTAATCATTCTGGCACACATCCACCTTTAGACCTTGTTCATTATGGTTTCTGTCTGGAGCCTAGTTCATGGTCACTCCAGTCACTGAGATGGTACCGTAGATCAGGGGCCATCTTCTCCAGGAACTACCTCCTGAAACCCTAGACTGGGGAGCCAGCTGTTCTCTGTGTGCCCAGTGGATCTTCCGTGTAACTCTAGTTCTACTACTGACAGATGCTGGAAGCAATGTATTAAATATTTGTCTCGGATTTGTATGTTTTAAGAATCCTGAGCCGGGCGGCGGCGGTGGCACACGCCTTTAATCCCAGCACTGGGGAGGCAGAGCCAGGCGGATCTCTGTGAATTTGAGGCCAGCTTGGTCTACAGAGTGAGATCCAGGACAGGTACCAAAACTACACAGAGAAACCCTGTCTCAAAAAACCAAAAAGAATCTTTAGATAAATGACCTTTGCTTGCCTTTGTGTTTGATACATCTGATACACAGTAAGTGCTCAATGTTTGCCAAAGATTTTATTAAGTGTAGTTAATTATGTAGGTTAATACCAGATATTATCTAAGTTTTAGTCTTATTTCTCATTTTGAAGTAAAAAATAAATGTATTTTTTACTGCCACATATAAGAAGTTCACATGTTAACTGAATGTGATGTTTCAAAAAGTGTATGCACTGTTTGATGTTTCAACTGAGTTAAACACCCACATATCTTCATTCCTTAAGGTCTTTCCTTAAGGCTTTTTGGGATGCCCAAAACATGTCACCATGGTTTCCCTGGAGTGTAACAGCTGGACTGCTGCCTTGTGGCTGTCCTAATGCAGCTCAGTGGACGGGGCTCTGCCTCTCTGCATCCCCTTTTCTTCACTAATTGGTTGTGCATTTCTAATTCTTTTTAAAACACAGACTACTTTACAGCAATTTCAGATTTACAGATGTTTGTGAGTTTTAACTAAGGATTTGCAATAACGTTTTAATTGCTAGAAAGTACAAAATGACCTGTCAATCAAAATCCCAACATTTGTTACGTCAACACGACACTTAATCATGTATAAGTACTAGCTGTTTTTGAAATCATTTAAAGGTAATCTGTGTATCTGCAAATTAAAGTTATGTTTCTAAGTAAAAATGAGAAATAGTATTTTAAAACACCAAACAAAAATTATAATAACAAAACCTACAAAGTAAGTTGTAACCAGAATTTAAAGAATATTATCAAATAACTATTTCAATACGATGTTATTATCACACAAGGCCCAGTTTTCATTATCAAAGTATGGTTTGCAAAACCAAGATTAGGCGGGTCCAAGAATTAATACAATCTTAAATTATTTTGTGTTGTAGAAATATACTCCAATTTCAGATAAACAAAACAAAACAAAAAACCCTAGCATCCAAACAGAAATTAGATTTAATCCAGTTGCCTATAATTTATTTTACTATAAAAGAACACCATATTACATGCCTTTGTTTAAGTAGAAGATATGTTATTATTTTCAAGATACCAGGGTTTAATTAGCAACATCCATTTGAAAAAGAGGCATGCTTTGACTCAGAAATTTCTTAATTGCTAACAGTGGCTTTTCTGAGTAGGAGTGCTGTATATAATTTATTTTTGCAGATGTAATTAGAAACCAGATTTAAAGTAGCAAAGCCTTGAATATCTTCACTGTCAGCAGAAAAATCCTTCCATCCCAGCGGCTGAAGAATACTGGTTCTTGAAGTTTTAACAAGGAAATGAAGACTCAGTGAAGAGATGGATAGTACTGGTAAATGTTGCTTCCAAACTGAAAAGAAGGTTAGGTTGTCTGTAATAAACACAATATATGAGGTGTCATCTCCATTGCAAATTGCTGGGAACAAAAATTAATGCAGAGCGCTCCACGGTGAGGAACCTAGGGGAAAGCAAGGGTCCCTCGGATCAAAGCCGCCTCACAAGGCCTCAGCACCTAGCAGTCGTGGTCAAGAGTCTCCCCTGAGGAGCAAAGACACCCACTTTCAACAGCCACCACAGTTCACTTTCAAACCGGCTGCTAGATTGCTGAAAAAAACATCGTTGTTACTTTTCAGACGTATGAACTAGCCTAAAACTCCCTTTTTCCTCTGGACGATGTCACTATCCACAATTACTGTGATAAAACGACACGAAAAGAATGTGTATTGTAAGGACAACTCAAATAGGAAGAAGTCAAGAGAAACATAAAAATTCCTACCGGTTTGGCTGAGTTGAGACGCACTGCGACTCTTCCGCGAGAGACCAACAATAGCTACCATTTTGGCCCCAATGCTAGAGCGTCGCTTCTTGCCACTGGTACCCAAGGTGCCCACTGCGGTGTCCGACTGGCTGCCATCATTCTTCTCGAGGGAGCACATGTCTCCACTGATGCTCGTGCTTTTGGTCATGTTCTTCCCTGACACGCCCATCTGTCTGCTTTGCATTTTGGATGTAAACACACTGTCAGCCGGTGGATCATTAAAAATGAAGATGAGAGTAAAAAGGAAAAGACAGAAGAGGCGTTTTAGATGAAACATCAGGAATATAACAAGTAAATTTTGTCATCTTCAGAATGTAGTTTTAGGATTTAAGATTTCCAAGTAGCATAGTCTTGAATATACTCTATTCTCTATCCGGACAACTATAACACAAAAGGCAACTGTGCACAAAGTCAGACTCAAGTCTATTTCTGCTCCTGAGGCGCTGGTTGAATGGTCATGGAGGAACACAAACACGAAAACTGGGGCTTTCTTAGGAGTGGGCTGTGCGGAAGGCCACATGTGCTTTAAGTTTAAGTAGGCTTACTTAATAATGGTTAATTTTTCTAAGAGGGCTAGATATTTTCATTACTCTTACGTTTTAAACAGTTGTTTCATTTTACTTAATTTGTAATTATTGGTGTTATTCAAGTTTTCAAAAATAAAGACTTCCCTCATATTTTTAGACAGAGTCAGAAAGCAGTTAACGAATCACTGAAACCTGGAAGCGGACCATGGACCACTGCAAGACTAATACCTCACAAGGAGTAAATTGAAGACAGGACCAGGGATTCTTCCAGTTCCTGGGGAGTTGTAGGAGGCAGAATGGGGATAAAACATCTGCAACCAGGCTCTCCAGCTGCTCCCTATAAATCTGGGACCACGTGAAGGAAGCAGCCTGTTTTGCAGGGATTGGGAAATTTATTTAGACATCATCATTTTGACTTGGTATTAGAGTTATAGTTTGTGCTTTACTTTTGTCCTGATAATGGGACTGTTTAGCATGTGAGTAATAAAAGAAAGGAATTAAAAGTCAAGAGACAAAAGTATCTGCATATTTTCCCCAAGATTTAAAAGGATAAGATCCAGTGTGAAAATTTAAAACTACACTGAACTATTTTGTTTCTTGTATCAATTTTAATGAGAAATAAGGCAGAGAGAAAATCACTGCTTGCATTTTCACAACACCCCACACTAACAATGTTCCCATTTGTTGGATTTAATTCTTCTCTAATAAAACGGAGAGTAATCGTGTAGAAGGCAGTCTTCCAGTAGAATCCCAGCTGTGCTGCTACCTCACTGACATCTTCTGAAGAATAATTATATGTGCTACTCTGAGCCCTAGGATTATCATGTGCAAAAAAAGAATATTTGTTTTAAATAATTTGTAAGGGAAAAGCTGATAAGTGGAAATTATAACATTAGGGAGTATGTGGAGGTTAAAGCGCTTCAAAATAAATACATATAAATGAATACATATTTAGGATCATCAATGGGAATGACATTTATACCAGAATTGAAGAACCCTGAGGGATTAAAATGTCTAAATGGTTTTATTACAGCCAAATGGTACTGTTGGAAAGTATACAGCACTGACTCAGGACATCAGGATTTGATCTTTGGCTTTAGTGACTAACCATATAACCTTGGAGGAACCTTCTTGATTTTCTGCAACCTTATTTAAAAAGTGAGAAAACTCAAGGAAGGCTGTGGGTGGAGTATTAGGCTCAGAGGAAGAACTACAAGAATTCTGTTTTCCTTCTCATAGTTATCACCAAGACTGTCATCATTCAATAATGTTCTACAAAGCATTCTGAAGTAGAATAGCTGTGTGTATGGAACACCTTTCTTTCCAGATAGCTCTTATTCCATGCGGCACACACACACACACACACACACACACACACACACACACACACACACACAGGTTTAGCATATTTGTTTGTTTGTTTGTTTGTTTTGGTTTTTTAAGACAGCGCTTCTCTATGTAATCACCCTGGCTGTCCTGTGTAGACCAGGCTGGCTTTGAACTCACAGAGATGTGCCTACCTCTGTCTCCTGAGTGCTGGGATTAAAGGTGTGCACTACCATGCCCAGCAACATGTGAATTTTGGAGCATGCTCTATCAGAAAAGAATAACCTCAGAAGGCCAAAGTTTTGTTGAGAGGAAGGCTTTAAAATAAAAACCTGTGTCCCACAGCCATATTAACAGTACTGTAGTTACATAGGATGTGCACCATCACTAAAGAACCTTCTAATCTACTACAGAGAAAGCAAGACAGACATAAACAATACTTCCTACTGCATCTTATCATTTTTCATCTTACTTTTCATAGTTGGATACAAAGGCCATAATCAAAATCAAGAAAAATGATAAGTGAAACTATTAAAGCAATATGTAGATGGACAGATAAAATAATATTATGATGTTACTATGGTCATATAGACATACACTCACTTTAATATAACCTTCACCATCTACAGTGGAAGTAAATTAAATGTTTTATGAAATGAGTACGCTTTTTCATCCCTCTGCTGACCCAGGGCTGAGTTTCTGCACAGCTGCATACCACCAACACATCTGGAGGAGGAGGTTGAGGGTAGGATTCCTGTCCTTCCCTCATTAGACATCATCTAAAACTAAAGCAATCAAATGGAGGCTTCGTTTGGGAACTCTTACTTTATGAACTCCCTGTAGTAATAAATAGTCACACATGGTGGGCTTCTGGATCTGTCACTGCGGTTAGGAAAGTGGACTTGTCACACAGAGGATAAGTTGTTAAGGGTCTGAAATATGATAAAAATCAACACTGCTGTGGGTAAGTCACTGACACTTTTATTGGTTTCCTATTAGTTTGCTTGTTCGTGTGGTGTTTTTATGATTGTTTCTTTGCTTTTGAACAGTCTTGCTATATAGCACTGGCTTGACCCAGCACTCAATATTTAGACCAACCTGGCCTTGAACCCGTGGCCACCCCTCCTGCCTCTGCCTTCCAGGAGCTGGGATTACAGATATACTGCACTGTATCTGACTCACTGATAGGTTTTTGAAGAGAAATTTGGCAACATGCAAATATTTTTAAAATCCTAATATTTAACCTAGAAATTCTACTTCAGGATTTAAGCTAATCTAAAAGTCAATGAATACAGATTTAGCTGCAATTATATTTATTAAAAAATTAACAATGTAAAGAACAACCTAATGGAAACAATGTAAAACAAAGGAATGAATCTATTAATGTCCAGTTTAAAATTGTTCATCACTAAGGAAGAATATCCTTCTGAAAATGCGTAAGTAAATAAATGTTAATATGAAAATTTTCTTGATGGGAGACAGGAAGCAAATATTTGTAGCTTTCTTTTGCTGGCACATATTAAATAGGGATTTACCCTACTACAGAAGACACAGGCCAATTAAAATCCTGGAAGGCAGTGTCTGCTGTGGGATGTTCTGTATGTCACATGTGTTGTTGATTAGTCAATAAATAAAACACTGATTGGCCATTGGCTAGGCAGAAAGTATAGGCGGGACAAGGAGGAGAATAAAGCTGGGAAGTGGAAGGCTGAGTCAGAGAGACACTGCCAGCCGCCACGATGACAAACAGCATGTGAAGATGCCGGTAAGCCACGAGCCACATGGCAAGGTATAGATTTATAGAAATGGATTAATTTAAGCTGTAAGAACAGTTAGCAAGAAGCCTGCCACGGCCATACAGTTTGTAACCAATATAAGTCTCTGTGTTTACTTGGTCGGGTTTGAGCGGCTGTGGGGCTGGCAGGTGAGAGAGATTTGCCCTGACTGTGGGCCAGGCAGGAAAACTCTAGCTACAAGTGTCGATGAGGAACTGTCTAGATTATGTTGTCTGGGGCATGTCTGTGGAGGACTGTCATGACTGCAATGATTTATGTGGAATGACACTAACTTAAGGTGGCAGTGCCATTGTCTGGGTGTGGGTCCTGCACTGCTGAGTCCAAACCACATGGATTCACTCTCTCTTGACTGCAGATGTGACTAGCTGATGGGTCCCTCCCTTATGCTGGACTGTAAACTGGAACTGTGAGCTGAAACGAAGCCTTTCTCCCCTAAGCTGCTTGTCAGGGTATTTTATCACAGCAACAGGAAATAAAAACTGGACAGTTAAACCAGCTAGTTTGGGAAGTCTGGATTCATGAGATGAACCAATCAGCTACATAATAGGGAATAAAGGGAATATAAAGGTAAAATTTTTTGTTCAGAATGATCATTTTAGTAGAAAACATAAATATATGGCAAAGATTATAGGACATACATATGTATATAGATACCATTATCCTAAAAGTAGCTTTAACTTCTTTCCCGCAATATTTGTTTAAATTGTCCATTTTTCCTATTCTGGTTTTCCCAGAATAAACATAAAAAGAATCAGCAGCGACAACAATAAAATAAAATAAATTAGAAGAGGCAAAAGAAAAGAGCAAGCAGAGACCAACAGCACATTTCCTCTACACAAGCGGAAGTACTGAACCTTTGTTCAGTCCATGAACTGAAGACTACAGCTTTCTAGCTATTCCTGCTAGGTTAGTAAGTTGTAAAGTGATTGACTGCAGGGTGATTGGTTCTAGATAAGGGTTTCCATAGTTCTAACTATTGCTTTGTGTTCTCTAAGATTTGGCTTTAGAAAATACAAACTTTACATATTTTGTAGTTTTAAAGTTAAGCACATAAAATTGTCAATACAATTGATCAATTTTACAACAAAATTATACTTGTTAAGATGCACCATGAAATGAAATTAAGAGCCAAATCTAGTATTATTTGAGGAAAGTAATATCTCTTTCCCACAAAATATTTGTAAATATTGTCCAGACATACATAGCATATAAAGATATATGAGTACACTGAATGAAACATATTAATTGACAGGTTTGAAAGAATACAGCTAGGTGGCTTAGCTTAAAAATTATGATTTGTAAGAACATGGACATAGTAACAGCATTGTAAATAACATGTTTTCACACGTAAATGAGTATTTCATCACATGGAAACCTGGGAAGAGAGGAGGAACTTACAGAAGACTTAGCGAATGGTGTATTTTAGATCTGGTGGGTAGAGGTGCAGAAGGTCTAGCAATACAATACAGTGGAATATGCAAAGCACAGCAGGGGAAAGATACACAATGAAAAAAATGGAAGTGGGATTAGCTAAGCTCCCATGCACTGTTACCTGGAAAGACACACCTCGTCTTCCTTCCCACTGTTTTGTTCTTGGATGTCAAGTGTGAAGAGATAATCTGTTAAGATTACAACTCTCTTGTATGTAGATGTTTGAATGGTTTATTCATACATGAGGGTGTATGTGCCCATGTACCTATATAGCAAGTCAACATCAGTCAGGATGTCAGTCAGGTGATGGATGTCTTCTATTGCTCTCCCTCTTGTTTTTTGAGGGTCTCTCACTGAACATGGAGTTCACCAACTCAGCTAGACTGGCTGGCTGGGCAAGCTTCTGGGTTCCTCCTGTCCGCCTATCAGCTCTAGGATTACTGGTGTGAGCTGCTGTGCCCAGCTTGTACATGTGTGCTGAGCATCCAAGCAGGTCCTCAAGCATTTCCTCCACTGAGCCATCTCCTCAGCTGTCCTATAATTCATTCCTAATTGCAGTCTTGGTAGCTGATGGGCAGACATTTCACTCTGAAAGTGTTATACCTTGAATTTTAGCTTATTCCTTGCATGAACCTTGCAGCTGCATAAAGTTCCTTAATTTAAAAACCTATATACTGTTTCTTTTCTAATGTGTGGAACTTAAAGTTGTTTAATTTACTATTTATTAACTTTACTTCACTTTTGCCCAAATGACCATCTAAGCAAGTACAATAGTAATCATTTGCTGAACAGTGAGTGAGGGATACTAATTATCACCAGTTTGGGGATATAAATGATGACACTGTTTACTGGCTGCATAAGAATTGCCAGCAGAGCTTAAACAGAAACCCATACTCTAATGCCAAGAAGCCTTGAAGAAGTCAAGCCTTGAAGAAAATCTCTTTGAAGCATATGGAAAAGCTAAATTTCTCATAGTAATTCTTTGATTTCAGATGACAGAAGTTTAAAGTTTAAGATTTTAACATTTATTGGATGTCCTGGACATGAATACATTATATTAAAATAATACAATATATTAGAATAGACTTTTCAGTGTGTTGAGAGGCTATGTATGTGTGTGTATACTACACAGTTAATGTCCAGAGGTGGGTAAGAATATTTAGCTAAGTAACAAAGTATTTTTGGTCAAAAAATCTGTCTTGATTATAGCCATTAGAAATGAACTTTGAACTTTAAGGGTTCAAGTCTTGGGACTCAGGGCAGGAAGCAATCAATGTTCCATGGTCTCAGAATAGTTCACTATTTACTTGAGATCAACTAAGGGACACATGTGAAGTCCAGAATTTCTGAAATTCCTTTCTCAATAGCTAGTTAGTACATAAAATTTCAATACACTAAAACTGTTTTAGAAAAAAAGAATTTTCTCTGAAGAAAACTAACTCTCCTACTCTTGAGTACTCCTTAGTTGCCTGTGGTTCTTTGTATGGGCTTGAGTCCAAGAACACACCAATTGATGATCGAGTATCTAATGATCAGCTCTGAAAACATACATGAGTAGCATTATGCAGACTGAACAGGTTATATTATACATATATAATATACATATATGTGCAATAATAATTAATGAAAAAGAGGACACAAATGTGAAAGAGACCAAGGGCGTATATGGGAGGGTCTAGAGGGAGAAGGCAGAGAGGAGATGATATCAATATATTATAATCTAAAAAATAAAATAAAACAACTAGAAGAAAGAAAGAACTCTTGATTTGAAATTTTAACATTTCAAGAAACCTTGATAAAGTCAAGCACTGAAGAAAATCTCTCTGAAGTATATGGAAAAACAGACTTTCTCAATTATGACAGAACCTTGAAGTTTAAGGTTTAACGTTACTGGACTGATCATCCCTTTAAAATATATTTACTTCCTAGCTACCATGAGGCTGGCTTTGTCCTGAGAATGGGAGTTTCCATGAGGTAAGATAATAAACAAATGATCCTATCAAATAGTGGTATATGATGTAGAAAAATACAGATAAAAGAGATAATGATGAACTAGAAGTTTAGGTGAAATTTTGGGGGTGATTTAGAGAGATTTCTCTGAAGAGATAAATGAGCTGAGTCCTGAATGATGAAACCAAGTCATGTACACTAAGGAGATCAGTCAAGTCATGTACCTCGAGGCAGAACCACGGCTGGCTGTGAGCTAACTTACAAAGTTACAGCGGCCGAAAGCACAGGCCAATGCCTGGATGCACTAGAGGAAAATCACAGCTTGAGGTGCTTATTCTTATCAAATGAGCTATTTGGATGTTACCCCAGAGCTGAGACTTGAGATCATGAGGACACAGATTGTACAGGTTGTTAGGCCAGAAGATTGGGGGGTGGGGTCTAATGCCAGTATTTTATCTCTGAAGACACACCATTGAAGGCTTCTAGAGAGAGCGTAGATATTTGCCTTAAAAAGTGATCTTTGTAAAGGATAAATCATTAAGGGAATTAGGAATACTCCTTAGTTGAACACTTACAATTATTAAAATTAAGTTTATCTCCACATGAACCTCTTTTTTCTGAATTCATACATATTTTCTTAAATTATTAGAAACATATATCCTTTCTCTACCATGATTGTAGGAGTTATTTAGTGAAAATAATTGAACTTGTGGGTCATATTATTACACATTCTCATGGCTCCCTCCTATCTTCTTTCTCTTTCCTTAATGCTTTTGAGCTGTGGACATATTACATTGCCCATCTGACCCTGAGCTATAAAATGAGATGATGACTCCCGGTCTCAAACAGACCACAGCTCCTGGCAGTACTCAGGTTTTCTAACTATTCTGGCCATTCTCCTGTGATTATTTTCAGCACCTTCTATTATATTGGTTATATTTCCCCAGACTCTATCTGTATTCTTTCATTAAATACACAAATAAATAGATAAATAAGAAAGACAAAACCCAGGGCCTGGAAGGTGGCTCAGCTGGTTAAGTGCCAGAGGACCTGAGAACACACATACAGGCTGGACGTGGGTAGTGTGCATCTGTGACCCCAGCACTGGGCTTGGCAGTGGGTATAGACAGGTGGATCCCTGAGCTCACCGGCTGACCACCACTGAATTGATGAGTAAGTCTCAAAAAATAAGGTGGAAAGCAGTAGAGAGAAGCACCTGATTTTGACCTCTGGTTCCCACATACATGCGTATGTACTAGCATGCACATGTAATTCAGAGGAGCACATACATACATACAAAACACACATACCCCCCACTCCTATAAAACTACATTTAAAATGTTTGTACTTTAATCAGAAGTGTCATTATTTTCATTCATTGCTAACTTAAGAACGAAGTTGTAAGAGTTAGAATTTTTAAATGTTTTTATCATAACATGCATCTTATAAGCACTGCATATTTTTTTTTGTTATCAGCTAATACTTTATTATCCTCAGAGACATGCCCTAATTGGCCTCTTCTCCCTTGAATTATTGGCTGCCACACATTTCTTGACTCAGCTAATTTCAACTACGGTAAACATCATGGTGTCAATTAAGCGATTCCTTTAGCTAATATCTCCCATGCACCTACTTGATGTCAGGTCCCAAGGGAATGAGTGGGGGCTGAACTGGTGCCTGAGCTCCACATTCCTGCACAAGGGGGCTGAAACTGAAGGGAACAAAAGAATGGTTTATTTATTTATTTATTCTCCACACAAAGAGAATTTCCTCTAGTTTATTTATAATACTCTATGCAGAAGAACATCTTTCTCTAATGTGTCTAGACTCCACTCGGGCTGCTGGTAGTTGTGGCTCTGCAGTGAAAAAAGAGAAGGACCCAAGAGTCATTATGTGGAATATGTAGCCAGTGATTGGAACACTTAGAGCTGCCAGGGGAAAGAGACACAGGACTTAGCACTAAGAGACTCTACTGCCGGAGACTTCAAAGAAGAGATCGAGAGAGCTTTTAGGAACATGTTTCTTGAATCATGGGTAAGGATGATGACACACAGGGAGGAATATTCTAGATCATGACACAGAATTGAGAGAGCATGGCACAGTTTAAAGATGAGTAGTGTGGCTTGGCCAAATTACCCGGTGTCATAGGCAAGGGGTAGTGATGCCAAGTCCTTAGAGGGCAAAGCATTTGCTCAACAAAGTGCTGGTTTAGGCAATGATCAACACTGGAATTACGTCATCTTCCGACCGAGAGGTTCTGGAAGAAGCTGTCCTCTCAGGTCAAATGCACAGGGGACTAGGCCAGGCTAGAGCAGTGAAGTCACTAAATATTTGAAGAGCAAGGGGCAGGCGAGGATGGGAGGATGGCTGAAGCAAGCCAGCTAACAGGGTAAGGAGGGGGATGCAAAAGTTCAAGAAGGCAGCTCAATGAATACGTAAGGGTAGGAAGAGAAAACTGAAACCAGAAGAGTGGTAAATTTCACAGGAGATAAAAGAAGAATGTTGTTCATGGAAGGTGGAGTAGCCAAACATTGCAAAGATGACATTTGAAACAAATATTCAAAAAGAGATACCAGGTTGGTAATTTTGAGGGTATACTGACTTTGAAGAAAAAACAAACTATTCAACTAGAACTATATCAGTTTCCAAGGAACTAAGCAAGGGCTTTAAACAAAGAGAGGAGAAACTGTGACGGTAGAGGATTCTAGAAGACAAATGTTAAAGAAAACATGAGTGAGGACGCTCACAGGGATATCAAGAGGAGAGAAAGCAACTAAAAAAGGATTCCGGGTATTTTACTAAATTTTAGACAAAGTGAAGGACTTTAAGCAAATGGAAAAGAAAATTAAAATCTGTTATAGAAAGTTCCAAGATGGAAAAACATGACATTAAGAATCCAAGAGAAAGTCTAGAAACTAAGACAACATTCTTATTTTCAATGACTTTAATTTTGGATCAGATGAAAAATGTAAAAATTAAGCTTCCAAGGTTCTCTAACTTCTGTTTTATAATTAAATAATTCTTCAGCAAAGGAAAACATTTTTACAAGATGTATTTATTTCTTTTATGTGTATGGTTATTTTGACTACATGTATGGCTGTGCACCACATGCAGACCTGGTGTCTGAGGAAGCCGGAAGAGGGGCCTGAACGACCTGGAACTGGAGTTAGCGTCCATGTGGGTACAGCACGGAAGCCAGGTCCTCTGCAAGAGCAGCATGCTTGTGACCCCCGAGCCATCTCTCCAGCCACCATGTAATGCTGGTGTTCTTCTCTTCTCCTTGAAGCCACGCATTATTAGTCAATTTAAAAAGGTTTGCTCTCAATTTAACTCATTTTTTAATCAGTATTTAGTTCTGAAGAAAACATAGGTCATTTACTTTTGAAAATACTCATATATTTTTGTACTGGGACTAATCCTTATTATTCCTTATGTCTTAGGCCAACAAAACTAACTAAAGCCAAGCCTTCCTATATATAAATGTCATGGGCAGTGACAGGTTTCTCTCTAACTCATTTTGGTTTGAACTTGTTTTCTGGCTTTACCCCAAGTATATACAGCATTTAGAATAACATAAACCTCTATAACAAAAGATTAGAAGATATATTTTACCTATAACTTTAGGTATCAACTTACATTTTCACCATTCTTATTGTTAAAGAACCACTAATTGTTAAGATTGTATATAAAGAAAATGTGTATTTTTTTGAAATAGGAACACTAAATAAAAAAAATCACATTTAAAAATCTCTCAATTATTTGTTTTATTTATATGAATATTTTGCCTGAATGTATGCATATGTGTGCATGCTGCCTGCAGAGGTCAGAAGAGGGCATCAGATCCCATGGAAGTGGAGTTTTGGATGGCTGTGAGTTGCCACAAGGGTGCTGGGAACAAAACTCAGGTCCTTTGCAGGAACAGCAAGTATCCTTAACTACTGAGCCATTTCTTCATTCCCATAAGAAAAAAAAATCACATTTTGCCTCTAAAAGTGATGCTGGGGAGATAGCTCAGTTCTGCAAGCATGAGGATCCGAGTCTGATTTCCAGCATCCACAGAAAAAGCCAGGCATGGCTGAGTATGTCTGTAACCTCAGCACTGCAGGGCAGCGACAGGCAGAGCCAAAAAAACGCCTGGGCAAGCAAGCCTGGTCCACAGAGGTGAACTTTAGTTCAGTGACAGACATTGACTCAGGGCAGTGATGCAGAATGCAGGAGAGGGTGGTGATGCAGAATGCAGGGTAGAGGGCGGTGATGCAGAATGCAGGGTAGAGGACAGTGATGCAGAAAGCAGGAGAGGACGGTGATGCAGAATGCAGGGTAGAGGGCGGTGACGCAGAATGCAGGAGAGGACGGTGATGCAGAATGCAGGGTAGAGGGCGGTGACGCAGAATGCAGGAGAGGACGGTGACGCAGAAAGCAGGGGAGAGGGCGGTGATGCAGAATGCAGGGGAGAGGGCGGTGATGCAGAATGCAGGGGAGAGGGCGGTGATGCAGAATGCAGGGTAGAGGACAGTGATGCAGAATGCAGGGTAGAGGACAATGATGCAGAATGCAGGGGAGAGGGCGGTGATGCAGAATGCAGGGTAGAGGGCGGTGATGCAGACAGTATGGTGGGGGAAGACACTTATGGACTGCTCCGGGCCCCAATGCATGCACAATGACACATGTACCCTCAGACTCACGTACAAGCACTACCCTATACACCACACACAAAAATAGAAAATAAAAAATGAAAGTAATACTGAAAGCTAACCTTAACATGAAAATATTCTTTGGATATAAATTTTACCACAGAACTACAAACTGTTGTGTTTGAACTATAGAAAATGTTTAAATGGGCACATGTTGAGAGGACAAGTAATATTTCTGACTGTAAGTGTAAAATAAGTTAGTGTCATACTTTGAAAAACAATATGTATTAGAATTTACCTTAAACATTTTATTATAATACAATAAATCATTTCCATTCTATAATCACTGAAAACTTTCAGAGAATAAGAACATGCTTTAAAGCTACATTTATATTTTGGCTGACATCTACTCATTATCTCTGAGGCTCATATCTGTTCAAATCTACCTTTCAAACTGACATGGCAAAACCTGATGGACATTCCAAAGTCCGACAAGAAAACAAAACAAAATCTCTCCAAAACTTTTTCTACATGTTTTTCAAGATCAAATATTACTATTTACAATGACTCATTCATCCTTGCAAAGTGTGTTTTGCGGAGTTGTCTGACATTCGCCTGGTGACAGCTGAACACGGAAAAGTGGTCTGTTGCCCTCAACAGTTCCGAGCACTTACTGCACAAGGCAGGCAAAATGAGTTGTAGGTACCACATGTGATTTCTACTGCTCCCCCAGGTGCCTGGAATCAGGAGCTCTCCATCAGAGTTGCCACAGCAGTTTTAGTGAGCACTGCAGCACCAATCTAGAAAACTCGATCAGGAAAGGATGGGCCCCTGTCTGTCCTCTTTGGCAGTATGGACTCAAGATGGCCTTTGGATTCAGAACCACAGCAGAGGCCCAGACTGTGCCTTCAGAGGCAGCACTGCCCTCGCGTCTTTTGTGTGCTTGAAGAAGGGGGCTCAGGGTAGAAAAAGACAGACAAGAAGCAACAGCGACAAAACCCCAAACGAGAAGGGCAGGGCAGAAACAACACACAACACCAAAGCACAGCGTCCAGTGTGGACTCCAAGTATTCACCAGTTCCACACTTGCAGCCATTGGAGTTATTTCTAAACGATGTGTGCACATGCGCAGGTGCTTGTATGTGATATGACTTTATGTCATGTCAAGGATCATCACAGCTCAAACCACGGAGAAAGAAAGCAAGTCAGAGTGGATGTGAGGGCAAACTCGCAGGGAGCTGTCACGTCAGCATCTAGCTAAGACTCATTCAGTTAGAACTGAGTCCACACACACCCTGTAGAAGATTAAATAACTCTTAATCACAGACAAGCAACCATTGTTCACTGTTACAATTACACTGTTCTTACCTCTTTGGACTATGCCAGTAGCTTTATTTTTGAAGGAGTTTATCTATAAAATTTCCATGATTATTTACTGACCACTAGAGAAAATATTATTCATTTAAAAACATGGCAATAAATACCTGATTTAGAATATTTGCTTAGCTAATGATTGTGCATCTAGACAATATTCCAGTCATGATTTCCTAGTATAAGTTTGTTTTCTATGACAATCAGTCACCACGATGAAAGAAGACCATGAGGATGTTAGACATTTACTCCTTTCCCTCTGTTTACATTCCTCCATTTACACGCCTGGAGGTCAGGGGACAACGTGGAACAACCTGCAGGAGTCAGGCCTCTTCTTCTATCACGTGTCTCAGGGACCGAGCTCAGGTCCTCAGGCCTGGCAGCAGGCGCACTTACCAGCGCATCTACTGGGGGAGCCAACACGCCAGCCCTTGCCCTTCTTTCTAGATCCCAACTCAATGTGCCCTGCAAAGACTGTGCCTTGCTGCTCTGGAGTGGCATCTCACTAGGCAGAATGCTAGTCCTTCGGGGTTAGGAAACGCAGTGGGACTGGAATTGACCTGGGGGAGTTAGGGGAGCCCCTTTTCCGTCTAGTGCCCAGTGGTCAGAGGTTTTCTAATGTAATTGTAAGATGGAATGATGGAAGTAATAACATGACAAGACAATGCAGGAAGCGTAAAAGGCACAGTGCAGGTTTTTCTGGAGCTAAACGTATTTCCTCTACCAAGAATTTCTAACATAAATGTGAGGCATTGTGCGTATTTTTAACTGTGACCCCATTAAGCAAACAGACAAATGAACAAATAAAACATATTCCTTAAGAATGTCAAAGGGCAATGCTTCCACCCTAAGCATGTCATTTATTATACACTGGAGTAAAATCTACATGAAGCAAGAGTGAGCTTCTTTTGTTCAAAAGTCTAGGTTTCGAAATCATGCCTGCCACCATTTTTATTTTATAGACTCTTCTCCCCCAAACACTACATAACTTAAGTTTCTCAAATGCTCCTTTTACATGGAAGGAATTTAAGTGGGGTAATGTTGCTTTTAGCTAAATGTTACTACTTAATGTGGTGGGTTGAAAGAAAATGGCGCCCAAAGGGAGTGACACTATTAGTAAGTGTGGCCTTGTTGGAGTAGGTGTGGCCTTACTGGAGGAGTGTGTCACTGTGTGTGTAGGCTTTAAGGTTTCTTTTTCTCAAGCTTTCCTTGGTGTGATAGTCAGTCAACTTGCTATTGCCTGCAAGACGTAGGCCACTCAGCTATTTCTCTAGCATCATGCCTGCTTGCAGACTGAATCTCTGAATCGTAAGCAAGCCACCACAATGAAATGTTTCCTTTATAAGAGTTGCTGTGGTCATGGTGTCTCTTCACAGCAATAGAAACCCTAACTAAGACACTTAAGATTAGGCAAAAATGTCACCTGACACAAGGTAGGCAATGCACTAATCCTTAAAAAGAGGTCATCACTTTGACCTGGGCACACATGCAAAGGTTACCAGGGTTTCGCATATCTCGTAAGGAATTTGATCATCTAGTGGGAGCTAACTGAACTTATTTTTGACACGCACTCTGGCTGTTATTCATGTATAACTGAGTTATCATCGAAGCGGTCAGTGAGATTCAGTTGCCACACTATGTGAAAAGGGGGCAGCGAGAACAGAAACTTACCCAGAAGTTTTCTCTAAGGCTTCCCATCTCTCCCCCTTTGTCCCCACACTCATGTAAACGGAACCATCTTAGGTGGCGCACCTGTCACTTCAATCACTCTTTTGTAAACACCCTCCACTTGTTAATGTTGCTCTTCATACGGCACCAAATGGCTAACTCCTTGATAAACCCTACAGTGTGGCTCCTCCATGCACAGCTTTCAATATTTAGGCAGTTTTAAACATTTTAGTAGGATGGCGCAGCCATTTCTAATGGGAACAGCAGAAGTCATAAGGCCAGCCCAGCTGCTGGACAAAGATCCTGCAAAGCTGAGCCACATGACGGCCGCTGTGCCACTTTTGGTTTTCATCTCTACCTGTTGCATGTGTGGGGGGAGGGCTTTTAATGTTTGTACAACTTGGGGATACTGGGTTGATGGAAATTTTCCTATGAATCATTTATGCCTTCGCCCAGGAATACTCCTTCTAAGCTTCCCCAGGAAAAGTCCTGAGTATACTACCACTCCTGCTTTAGGGAGATATCCTTATCAGCTTGAAGGTCTTCCTTATGCCTTGGAGACTGTGACATACATAAAGGAGTCAGAGGTCTCTTCATGAGACCCTGAAACATTCTTGAAACATCTGTCCCTGTACTTACTCAGGAACAAAGTAAACTTTAAAAGGTCAAGAAGATTGGTGGGCTAGAGGAGTTGGTCACAGTTCAGATTACAAGCCTCTTCCCACTATACACTCAGGCAATTATGTGGCACATACAGCAACAAAGTTAGATTAGCTGAAGTTACCTCTGCCCTACATAGGGACTTATATTTATGGACAAGGAATTGTGTAGAATGATAAAGAATGAAATGGCAAGACCTCCCTTTCATAGAAAAGTTAGCTCATGCAGAGTCACTGTGGTCTCGTATGATCAAGGAACAAAAGAATGCCAGAATTAGACATATAAATAAATTCTATAAAGATACAAAATGTAAACATTATATTATGCCAGAATTTGAATAGTAACTGCAGCAGCCTTGGCCTGAGGATTTTTCTTGGGCACTCTGACCATTAAGAATTAATAATGCACTGCTTGGGACATGGCAATCTGCTCAGGCTGGCATGGAGATTTTCTTTTGGTCAGTGTCCTTGAAGCCACAAAAGCTACCAGCCCGAGAACAGGCTGTCATATGCCTCTAGATTCTTAAAAATCGGGTTATGGGTTGATGAATAAGAATATTTTTAAAAGATAACTGTTTATCAGTGATGACTAAACTTGAGGGAAAATGATTGTAAAAGATAACTCTGTTCTGTCACAGTTCATCAATGATGACTTAACTTATGACCCTACATGTGCAAGAGAAAAAGTTAAACTCATGTCCCAAACCAAAAATGATATGATCTATGATTTGAAACATGAATCTGTCCACACTTCCTAAATTCTGTGTAAATAAAGAAGAACTCTGGCTGCTAGTCAGTCAGGCTGCAAGATTCTCTCAACCATCATGCCTAGCTCATTCTTCATTCAATGACTCCTGACCTCCTCTCTGGGACCTGTCAACTGCCGGGGCTGGCCCCTGGCAGTAGAGCACAGTGACTCTAGTATAAGTCACTATTATCTACTTTAAAAGCCAGTTCACACACACTCAGTCCACCATCACAGCCTACACACCTTCATTCAATTCAGTCTCACATTTTTTGCTTCACTCTTGGCAAATAACTTTTTCTTAAATTTTCTAAAAAAAAGGGGGGGTATTGAAAAGAATTCTGCACCTCAATAACATACTTATTTGTTTAAATAATTAGTGAAAACATACATAGGCATATATATTTAAGTTAGCAGTTGTTATATGAATTCCAGAAGTGTCTGTTCAGTTACCTACTTGTAAGGACTCAGATGTTACAAATAATGGAGTCTTTCCTTGATGGCCAAGATAATAATTATCATCTTATCTGTTTTCCAAGTCTCAGAAAATATGGAACTTTAGGCAGATGAGCACAAGCTACAAGAGAAGTCCTGATGAAACTTGGCTTGAAATATTGCATGTTCTCTTACATTGACCTTACATCTCTTGCACGCACCACTGCATGGTTTTCCATCTTGAAAAGTATTAGGAAAATAACTGAAGGACCAAAACAGCTACATGTAAATGTATTTCTTGTCAAAGGGAGAGGCGGGGGATTACTTAGATAGATTGTACTTGTGTATGAAATGATGAAAAAATTATTAAAAGAAATAAAAAACAACTTTTCCTTACGCCATAAATGTGCTTTATGTTTTCAGGTTCTTATAAAATATCTCAGTCTCACCACTACATCAAAACAATGGTTTCTAACATTGTCAAACATGCACTGAATGCTTGCCTTTGTTAAACACTCTTCTCCTGGCTTTTTGAACAATTTACAAACTCACTTGAAGATAATAGAAGTCTCTGGTTACTGGATTAACAATTAAAAACCAACTTTTAAAGCAATCATTGGAAACCAGGAGTGGTGACTCACACTGGAAACTCATGAGAATAAGCAGGAAGATGACACTGAGTTAAGGCTAGCCTATGTTACAGAGTAAGTTCCAGGCTAGCCTAGGCTACAGTGTGAGCCCTTTCTTCAAATGAACAAACAAATGAAGTAATCCTATGAGCAACAACATGTGTTGAGAGACTGCTGGTGGAGACTCAGCTCCGAAATAGTGTCATGGTGCTCAATCCGTGGCCCGAGAACTACGTGAATGTGGTTTGGGTAAAAATCACCTATCAGTGACCTTTCCAAATACTATTTCTTCATTATGAAAATAGGGTCAACTATCTGCCCAAGAGAATGTAAAAGGAAAATTTAAAAATAAGTGAGATGCTTTGCCCACTATTTAGCCAGAGGCAAGCACTCAGTATATGTGCAATGACTTATCCTTCTAAAGATTTACTATTTGATGACCTTTTATTCAAATTCTTCAGTTTTGGCTTTAAGTTTGAATAACAGCAATAACAATAACCATTTGTGCTAAACATTGTTGTAAGCTGTTGATATATAACAATTTAAGAATTTTTAATCATCTAAAATATGAATAATTTTATACCACTTAAATATCGGACAGAGAATCATAAAATTTAAAAAGGGGCTGACAAGATGGCTCAGCAGGAAAAACACTTACTATAATACCTAAGTTCAACGTGGTGGAAAGAGAGAACCAACTTTTACAAGTTGTCCTCTGACCTCCACAGTTAAAACACACACACACACACACACACACACACACACACACACACAGACACACAGACAGACACACACAGACACACAGACAGACACACACAGACACACAGACAGACAGACAGACACACACACACACACTAATTAATAAGTAAATAAATAAATGTAAAGATTTTTGAAAACACTCAAACTTCAGGCATGTGTTACAATCAAGCATCAAAAGGAAAAACAAAAAACAAAAAAGCAACCTGGCCCAGAGTTTGTGCACCGGTCTTGCCGTGAGGTTTACTTTTAAAGGGACATATTGTTTAGTCAGTGACTTTTACAAGTGTCTAGATGTCAACTTGACCAGAAGTAGAGGCGTTTCCTAGTTCACCTGCTACAGTAACAGAGGAGGCATGGGCTCCATCCTTCCAGTGGCTGCTGGGAACAAGGAGATGTTCTGTTTGGGGTTAGGGCTGCCCCTAGCTGCTGACCCTCCCTCCCAGGGAGGCCGCTGCTGACACCTTCACTGTCTCCATCCTGTTCTCCAGCTACTTTCTACCCATTATCCTCTGATGAAGTCTTTCTTTCCCTTCTTGTTCTCCTGTTCAATGATGAGACATTTATAGACATGACTAGTAAGTCAAGTATTCTTTGCCCTCAGTTGGGCAAACTGACAAATTACATGTTAATTGTTACCTTTGGTTCCTAGCTCCTTTTATTACAGGCAGGACAGATTTGCTCCTCTTGGGCAAAGCTCTGGGCAGGAAGCCACACACTAAATTTTACCCTTAAATTATAACTATTGTCTAACTGGGAGAACAGGAGGCACAAAGTGTCCAGACACATTAGTAGAGAGCACTTCTCATGTCCCACTACTCACCAAGGTGACTTGGATTTTAAATAATACAGCACATAGCTATAGTCCTAGGGACCCTCTGGAAGAAGAGCTAGACATTTGCATCTTGAATTTTCTCTACTTATAACTGCAAGTGGCATACAGAACCCACTTAAGGAATTCTAGCATTAGTTACTGAAAACTGACCTTATTAAAAATGTCTTTCTTGGTCATTTTGCCTTTGCAGAGTTCAGACAAGATGTTATGACTAAATTTTTGTCAATCATAAAACATATTAACTGGACTTCTCTAGCTGCACATTTTCTTTTTAGTTAAAAAAGAAAACAACAACAACACCCCTCCCCGCAAAAAACAGTGTCCATAGCTTCTTCAGTTAGTTCTTAGCTTATCTGTGGCCTACGTTATTCTAATGAGTACATACTAAAGAATGAGCTTAGAGAAAGTAATTTTTTCTCACATACAGATATAACTACAGATTTAAAATTACTTTTCATACTGGCTACTTCTTAATATCTTTTTTTTTCAGGACAGGGTTTCTCTGCATAGTTTTGGATCTCACTCTGTAGACCAGGCTGGCCTCGAACTCACAGAGATCCAGCTGGCTCTGCCTTGCCAGTGCTGGGATTAAAGGGGTGTACCACCACCGCCCAGCACTACTTCTTAATTTTAAGAACAAAATACTATATTAGTTCAGTAGGTGCCATAATTATACAGGTTTACTTTGGTTATTAATTACACATATAAGAAAGTAAAGTGGGATTTTGCAATTTTTAATAATATCTTGAGACAATGTTTCTATTTTAAATTCATAAGAATATTAACCCACAGGTGTTACTGAGGTTAAAATCTTTCTTAAATAAGAGTTAAAAAATTATTAGCTATTTTGCTTGGTGGAGGCAGCACACACCTTTAATCTCGGCACTTGAGAGGCAGAAACAGGTGGATCTCTGTGAGTTCAAGGCCAACCTGGTCTACAGAGTGAGTTTCAGGGCAGCCAGGGCAGTTATACAGAGAAACCCTGTCTCAAAACAAAACACTAAAAAACAAAAACCTCCCAAATTGTTATATATTATACATTTATGGAAATTACAATTTGAAGAGACTAGAAAAGAAGAAAAGTTAAAGCACACACGTCCTGGAGGCATATAGTGGAGGCTACGCTCTGTCAACCACAGCAGCAATCATGCTACTGAGTAAAACATAAAATGCGGAAATCAGAAAAAAATGCTAGATTTTTTTCAAAATAAAGGAGTTCATTAACAAGAATATTTCCAACGAAATGAAATTAGATAAATTAGGAATTCTAGTTATCAGGATAATGGTCTATTTGCCAGAGATAAGTCCAGCTTCAGCAACCAGATTTGTTCAGTTTAATCATTCCAGTTATAACACTGAAAATTTCTACAAAATTAATGGCGATAGGACATTTCCCTTATTTGTGGTTAATTTATCCATTTTATGCTATTATTCCACTATCTTAAGTCACATTGTGGTAGAAACGCTGACAATTTTGGATTTAAAAAAAAACCCACTAAGTTGCTTAATTAGCATGTGGACCTGAACAAAATCTGATGCTGTGCTTTATAGAAAAGAAGACACAATTTGGGATAATCAAGTTAGGGTTATAATACAAAAACTTCATGAAAATTATGACGAATTACAAGAATAAAGGAATATTCTTATGTAATCACATATATATATATATATATATATATATATATATGCACAATATAAGCCACTGTTTGCTCTGCTTGTCAGTAGGTTAAAATATAATGTGGTTCAATTTTAAGACAGTAATTTTTGACAAAATTCTTCCTTTTGATTTTTTTTCATGATTTAAAAAATCACAGAATGTCATAAATTCAAAGAAGTGCACAACATACACACTCAAAGAATAATTTAAAAATTAATACACTCATGATCACTCTGCAAGCTAAGAAATTGCTCATACAATCCCTCCTCTCTCTCGCCAATTGGACTCCTGGAGCTCCACCTGGGGCTCGGCCATGGATCTCAGCATCTGCTTCCTTCAGTCACTGGATGAGAGTTCTATCATGACAGTTAGGGTGTTTGGTCATTCGATCACCAGAGTAGGTCAGCTCGGGCACCCTCTCGTCCATTGCCAGTAGTCTATAGTTGAGGTATATTTGTGGATTCCTGGGGACCTCTCTAGCACTCTGCTTCTTCCTATTCCCATGGGGTCCTCACCTATCATGGTATCTCCTTCCTTGTTCTCCCACTCTGTTCCCGATCCAGCTGGGACCTCTCGCTCCCCTAAGCTCTCTTTCCCCCGACCCTTGCCCTCCATTACTCCCACCCCCTACCCCCAGTTTGCTCATGTAGATCTCATCCATTTCTCTGTCGTTGGGTGACCCTGTGTCTCTCTTAAGGTTCTCTTTACTAGGTAGCCTCTCTGGAGTTGTGAGTTGCAGTCTGGTTATTCTTTGCTTTACATCTAGTATCCACTTACTAGATATACATGAGTACATACCATGTTTGTCTTTCTGAGTCTGGGTTACCTCACTTAGGATGATAGGAGACCATGATTGGAAAAAGAACAGGGACAAATAGCCAAACTAGTGCAAACACATGAACTATGAGCCAATAGCTGAGGAGCCCCCATGGAATTGGACCAGGCCCTCTGGATAAGTGAGACAGTTGATTAGCTTGAACGGTTTAGGAGGCCCCCAGGCAGTGGAACCGGAACCTGTCCTTAGTGCACGAGCTGGCTTTTTGGAACCTGGGGCCTATGCAGGGACACTTTGCGCAGCCTTGGTGTAGGGAGGAGGGGACTGGACCTGCCTCAACTGAATCTACCAGGCTGGGCTGACTCCCCATGGGAGACCTTGCCTTGGAGGAGGTGGGAATGGGGGGTGGTTTGGGGCAAAAGGCTGGGGGGTGGGAGGAGGGAGGACAGGGGAATCCATGGCTGATATGTAAAATTAAATTAATTATAAAATAAAAATATTTATAAAAAAAGCTAAGAAAGGGGCCTTCAAAGGTCATGGGCAAGTAGAAATAGTTCATGCAAAGCTTGTAATAATTATAAATTTCAAAGTATACAGCACATAAGGTAGAGTGAACTATTCAAGACTGGATGGTCAGCTCTACACAGCACTACACAGACTGGATGGTCAGCTCTACACAGTACTACACAGACTGGATGGTCAGCTCTCCAGCATTACATAGGGGAGAAGAGAGGATGGTCAGCTCTACGGTCCTACAGAGAGTTCACAGCCAGAGAATTTGTTTGGAAAAACCTCTCCTTGTGGTTTATGAACCTGATTTGAGAGTAATACTACAAAACTTCTTTATCGGAGTACTAAATAACTTCTAAAGGTCCTTTCAATTATGGCCTCTGGTTTTCTGCATATAATTAAATATGAGAAAGAAATGATGAACTAAGAATGTAAGAATGAGCCATGAGATAGAAGTTGAACACAATCACTAATCAGGGAGAAGGAAGGAAGAGGAGATGAGTGAGACGGTTGAGCAGGTAAAGGTGTTTGCCCTGATTCCAATCCTGACCACCTCAGTTTGATCCACGGGTCGCACATGATGGAAAGAGAGAACTAAGTCCTGCAAGTTGTCCTCTGTTACCCACATGCTCAGTGTTGCACCCTACCCATCCTCCATAGACAAAACCAATAAATGTAATAAAAGAATTAAGAATCATGACTACAAGGATTAAAAAATATCACACCAGCTAAATGATTGGAGAAAGGGCAGTAAGTATATAAAATCTTTACTTTTAGAATCATCTTTCACACTCATTATATAAGTTCGGGTATTTTAATGCCCAAACCTCATCTTTTAAGTGTACGGGCATGGGCATTTATTTATTCATCCATTTTTAACAAAATTCACGAAGGAGCTACATGGAGGCGCTCAGAGAAACACATGCTACCTCCAGAAAGCTGAAAGCTCAGCATCACTGCAATACCATTGCTCGCCAAATCAGCATCACGGAAGCACAGGTGGGCCTTCATTCCTGTAGTGACAACCAGTACACACATTTCCCTATCACAGTGGTACAAGATCTAAATTCAGGAGAACCTCCATCTCAAAATAAAAACATTGCTGCTTGCTCTATCCCTCCCTAACTTAACTGTTTTAAGTCCAATGACATATCAGATGCATATATCTACTAAAAACATATACATGTGTGCAATGTATTCTGAATATCATGCATTAGATGTAAAGACATTCATATCATATATTTATATGTGTGGTTTATAAAATAAGGTTTTGACCAGTGAAGTAGTCTGTGAAGATAGAACAACATTTATTATCTATTAAGTGAAGACTTTGAAAACATAATTTGATAATAGGATAATTACATATTATCTTAACAAGGATATAAAAATATCTCCCTATAGTTCTCATTCATTATTAAACTGAAAAAACTTGATTATTTGATAGCTCAAAACTCAGATTTCATTTGTTCTTGCCATGTATGTATAGAATAAAATCTTTTAAAATTGTGGACAAAGTTTAATACCATTAAATATTATATGTAGGAATCATGGACTCCTAATCGCCATGTAAGAGTGAACTCAAAGTAGTCTTGAAAGTGAGACACAACAAAGAAACACATGATAGCAACAATGGAGTGGTGCAGTTTGTATAGACGGCACTTTGGAAAGATCTGGGTAAGCATGTGTTAGATGCAGCCTGGTCTGTACACGTACACACACACACACACACACACACACACACACACACACACACACACACACGGCATAGATGGAGTTCTACAGTGGTAATTTTGATCTCAGTAACTAATGGACCCAATCCAATATGTTGGTGTAAGTATGGAAAATATAGAAAGTAGGGCTTTTGTCTATTTCATGTTAGTGTGCTATGAGTTGTTTTTATTTGAAGTAATTTCCAAACAGTACAGTGAATCACATTTTCAAATATGTCAAAAGTCAGCAAAAATGTTCACTGTTCGTAAGATTTACTGAATTATGTGAAGTATTTTTATGGAGTTCTTCTACTAGTGACATTATTTGAGAAATAAACCTCATTTTACATTATTTGGATAAGTTTTCCTGTTGTTGTATTTGTGAACTGTTATTTGGGTTTGTAATTCCTTTCATAGTTTCACCCATCTGCTCACTTGCATCACCCTTTATGGTTATTTTAAGTTCTAAAGACGTCTTCTGGATAGTCCTAAATTTTATACCACAATTCTACATTTAAACACAGAAAGAACAAAATATTTTCCTTTTAAAAATACAAGCTAAATCGAAAAATATAAAATTAAGGTATACCGTTAAGTTTTAAGCACACCTGCAGAAATAAATTTCAAAAGTATTACATAAAAAAATTACATCTGAAGATTAGGAAACACTAATTTAAATGACTTCATTATAGGACATCTCAAAATGCACATGCATTTTCCTAATGTTGACAGTACATACAGTAGTTCCCAAAGTTATCTGACCAAGGACTCACTTACACATGCACACACACACACACACACACACACACACACACACACACACACACAAACAATTCATAGGATTAACTTTTCCGAGAATACACAAATGTGGTAATTAGTACTATGGCCTTTGTCTTTGGCTGTTTCACTTGGTATAAAATCTGCAAGCTTTGTCCACATTGTATGTATACTGTGAACCAGTAATTTAAACCTTTACCAAGCTGACAATGTGCACATAGGACTATCTCATATATATCAGTTTAACTGATATTCAATGAAAAAATTTTTATCAAGTTTCACAAACTGACTACTTCACAAAAATTGACTGCCTATGTTTCATGCTATCAATATGTTTATATTTATGTTTTTAAGAGATAAGAATTTTCTAGTAATGTCCATGAGAGAAAAATAGTTAAGTTATGAAAGCAGAAATGGAGTTGGGAAAATAGACATGACTTAGGTGATAATTAAATAGCAAATCAGTAAGACCTGGAGCTTGGAAGGAGGCAATTCTGTGTAGTGGAGAAAAGTTACCAAAGAACAATGCCCAGCTTTCTGATTTGTGCAAGTTTGAATATAGAGGTGTCAGACCCCTAGAGAATGAAAAAAAAAAGAGGATGAGCTATTATTAGGGCTGTTTGTTTGATGGGCTGGGAGGTAATAAAGAATCTAATTCTACATTCTGAGTTCAGTGTTTTCTGTGATAGAGAAGATGACTAAAGCTCTTAGCTGGAAATAAAAGTTTTAAAAGAAAGTTTTCTGTAGACTATTCTAAAATAGATGAGAGCATCTTCAAAAAGGCATCATGAAATTTGCAGGCAAATGGATGGAACTAGAAAATATCATCCTGAGTGGGTAACCAAGACTCAGAAGGATAAACATGGTAAGTACTTACTAATAGGTGGATACTAGATGTAAAGCAAAGGATAACCAGACTACAACCCACAGCTCCAGAGAAGCTAGCTAACAAGGAGAACCCCAAGAGGGACGCATGGATTGCCCTTGGGAAGAGGAAATGGATGAGGTCTCCGTGAGTAGACTGGGGGTGGGGGTGGGGCAATGGAGTGTAGGGCATGGAGGATGAGAACATAAGGGAATGGGATGGTCGAGCTGGAACAGGAATGGAGTGGAAGAGCAATGAAAGAGATACCATGATAGAGGGAGACATCATGGGGATAGGGAGAAACCCGGTGCTAGGGAAGTTCCCAGGAATCCACAAGGATGACCCCACCGTAGACTACAAGCAATAGTAGAGAGGGTGTCTGAACCGACCTACTCCAGTAATCAGACTGTCATCACAGAGCCTTCATCCAGTTACTGATGGAAGAAGATGCAGAGATCCACAGCCAAGCACCAGGCCGAGCTCCAGGAGTTTAATCGAAGAGAGAGAAAAGGGATTCTATGAGCAAGGGGCATCAATATCATGATAGAGAAACATACAGAGACAACCAAACCAAACTAGTGGGAACTCATGAACTGTGGACCAACACCTGTGGAGTCTCCATGGGACTGGACTAGGCCCCCTGCATAGGTAAGACAGTTGTGTAGCTTGATCTGCCTAGAGGACCCCCTGGCAGCGGGGTCAGGACCCATCCCTGGTGCATGAGCGAGCTTTGTGGCGCCCAGTGCCTATGATGGGACATCTTACACAGCTTTGGTATAGGGGGAGGGGCTTGGACCTGCCTCATCTGAGTGTATCAGGCTCTGCTGACTCCCCATGGGAGACCCTGCCTTGGAGGAGGTGGGAATGGGGAGCTGGGGGGCAGTGGGATGGCAGGGGAGGGGGTGGAGAAGCTGGGGGGTGGGAGGAGGGAGGGGAGGGGATCTGTGGTTGGTATGTAAAATGAATAGAAAATTTCTTTATATATATGTATACACACATATATGTGTGTATACATATATATGGAACTCTTTAAAAAGAAGCAAAGGTGATTCTAAATGGCTGATTTCAGGTCTTCCACGAGCCACTTCTATTCAAAGACTACAGTGGATGGCTAGTCAGACCAATTATCACAAGAAATCTGGAAGTCATCTGTCTATCTACATACGCACCCATCCATCTATACATACATCCACACATATGTTCACCCATGCACTTCAAATCCATGAAACAAAGGGCATCACCAATACAGAAATGTGGAAAGTGGAAAGAACTTAGGCTTAGGATGGGTTTCGAGAAAACACTGACTTTGCATACAGAGTCTCCCAGAGGTGGACAGAGAGACAGATAGAGAAAGAAGAGTGTGCACAATCACAAAAACCCAGAGCAAAGTCTCAGAAAGAGAACAGTAGTGGGGGCAGAGTCTAATAAAACTGCCCTGATAGAATAGGAAGTGGATAACTAAATTTAGTAGCCTATTTAATTCTACACAGTTTTAAGGAAAGTAACGCAATGCACAACTGTGTGATTATAGTGACTACTGTATGTATTTCCATGTGTAGCAAGAAAAATCAAGACATTTTGTTATGTAGTTTAATATGCAATAATGAGGCAAAGAGAAAACTTTCCACTAATATATTTATATAATGTAGTTCACGAAATTGAATGGAATTTGCATTCTTTTGACATTTAACTCAAATTCTGCAACAGAATAGGGAAACAAGAAAATACAGTAGACCATACTGTTTTCATATCTGCAGGGCAGATAAATGAATTCTTAAAGAAAGATGACACGATTTTCCTAAAATGGGCAAGTGTCATTAAGAGAGAGCATCCTCAAACATCTTTCACAGCCAATGGCTGCTCTAAGGACTTCCACGAGCCACCTCTATTTAAGACTACAGTGGATGGCTAGTCAGGTCAATTAGCACAGGAAAGAAACCAAAGCTTTCAGATTGTGAAAGAGGATGTAAAGTGATCTTTAATCATGGATGACTTGTATGCAGAGTCATGGAAAACTGTATATACAAAATCAATAAATAGAAATCAATGTAGATCCTAGCAATTATTTATAACAGCACCAAAAACAAAATGCAAAGAGTAATTTTTTTAAAAAGGGTATGATGATTACAGTAAAAATACAAATATAATTGCAAGAAAGTAAAGAAAAAATAAATGGAACAACACCTCATGTTTGTGACTGCAAAACATAATCTGAAAAATGGCAATACTCCTCCATGCTGGGAGATGGCTCAGCCCACAGGTGCTTGCTGGGTAAGCCCAATGGCTTGAGTTTGATCCCTAGAATGCATGGGGAGGAGGAAAGAAAAAACCGACTCTACAGTTTCCCTCTGACAGGTACCAGCACACACACAGCAATAACATTTTAAATAATTAAAAATCGATTTTTTAAGTGGCAATAACTCTTAAATTGACTGAATCCAACCTCTAACAAAATTCCAACTGCTTTCTTTTTCAGAAACTCCCCAACTGATTTCAGGATTCATTAGAAAATACAGTTCCTCCAAGGAGTAAATAGACAGCATCTTCATTTTCTGGGGTATTCCTTTTCAATATAGACACTCCTGAGCCCTACTCTAAATATACAGAATCACAAATGTAGGGGTAGAGTCCAAATATTTCTATTTCTTTTTTAGTGTTATATGAGCATAAGATAGTGTTAGAATAAGATTCTCATATTATTATAGGCAAGCTGTATTTTCATCGAGAAAGGAAAACACATGCCATTGGTGCAACTACACACAAGAGGGAAGTCTATTGTGTCCTCTGAGATGAGTTGGCATGGAAAAGTATTTCCAGAATGCAAACAAAAAATGAACTTAATATAAGTCGAGTACTAAATAATGGTGCATTCTGAAAATATCTTCCAATTGATGGGAACACATTTCATTGCGTTCTTGGCTAACTACGGAAGCAGTTACCTCTTGAGTTCCTGATTATAAATAAGGTCACATCATCAGAACGACATGTGCTGGTGTGTGCTGGTGTTGCTGTCTACTCTGGCAAAGAGTGAACCACTGACAAGGTAAAAACGCCTAGGAAGATAAAGCAGGCAGCTATACAGGCCAGAGTGAAGATGAGAACACATGATTTTAGGTCCCAGTCATAGCTATTTGTACATGAAATATTACTGCTGGTCCTCTGCCCTGGCCCGTCTCCTTTTTGTTTAACCAAGGGTCTGGCTCTGTAGCCCCCACTGGTCTCAAACATGTGGCAACACTGCTGCCTCGGCCTCTCAGGGCTGGGATTGCAGACACGACTCACTGTGCCTGCTATAATACTTTCCCATTACAGTGGTGTAAGTCTATTCTCTCTTTTCAACCATAATGGAAACTATGATGTAAAATTAGTATTCCACCAGCAATACCTTTGTATAAATATTTAAATAACGACTGCTCTCCTGTCTCGATAATTCAATAGTGTAAATCTCTCTTATAAAAACAACTAATCATGAAAACCTGAATCTATACCAATGTTTTCTTCCAAAAAATTCCTATTGGAAGAGTAGTCTTCATTAAAAATGAAAAGTATATTTGTGCAGCATTTATAGATATAGTACTAATAAAAACTTATGAAAATTCTCTCTCTCTCTCTCTCTCTCTCTCTCTCTCTCTCTCTCTCTCTCTCTCTGGTTTGTTTGTTTGTTTTTGTTTTTCAAGACAGGGCTTCTTTGTGTATCCCTGGCTGTCCTGGAACTCCCTCTGTAGACCAAGCTGGCCTCGAACTCACAGAGAACTGCCTGCCTCTGCCTCCTGAGTGCTGGGATTAAAGGCGTGTGCCACCACCACCTGGCAAGTTTCTTAATTTTTAATCTTTGTCTCATGTCCCAGAGCAGGACATGAAAGAATGGCTATGGTTTAGTTTGGACACAAAGCTATGGAGATGGCGGGTCTGAAAAGGTATTCTTGTCGCTCTTTGGTTTTCGGCTTCTATCCCCTTCCTACAGCACTGTGCTTTCCGACAGCTACATTGACAAGTTGTTTTTTTATTTTTATTTTAACTAAGAAACCATTTTACCTCCAGTGTAGAAATGTTTCATTTCATTTCTGTCTCAGTTATCAGTTCAGTACATGAGATGTTTTCTAAATAAATATTGGTTGAATGAATGATTTCTCTTTATCTCAGTATCTTATCTAGTCCTAATTTCTCTCTTTCTCTATTACATAACATAACCAGAAAATGTATATAATATACTTGTACCTTCTACAGTATACCATGTGCAATCACTAAGGTGATGGGAAAATTTTACCAGATATGTATTTGTGTAAATATAACACTCAATTATGAATGCTATCATTCATTAATCAAAATATAAAAACTAACATTTAAGGAACCATTTTAAATTTACTTTTGCTACCTGTTTTCTTCTTAAACATTTAGCAAATTTACTTTAATATGACTCACTACAAATGAACGATAGAGTCTTGCATTGAAATATGCATCCTGCAACAAGGTCTAATCATTGCAAAGATAATAGCAATCATAACAGTATTCTTGTGTATTAAAATCATTATGGTAAGAATTAGAACTGCTATAAATACTCAACAGTGACAATTCTTTTTTTCTTGGTAAAACTTAATTCAAAGTGAAAGATATGAAACGTCCACAGCTTACTGTAGAATAAGACAGTTTCCAACAATGTTGTATAAGAATTTAAGTTACGTTTAGTTTTTAAACAATCTATGACTGTAATATCAAGTACCAAAACACAATGTTGCTAATAATAACCATACATAGTTCCCCTCAGAATAAAGATAGTTAGATTGATCCTAAGAAATGAAAGAAAATTCAAGAATTTATAGTCATAATGAATGAGGAACACTAACATTTTCTTATGAGCAATTGTAGTAGTTACCTCTTGTCATCTTAAGAAACATAAGTTGCCTAGAGACATCAACCTGGCCCTTGAAATTTACAGGTCCACAGCATCCACAGTAAGTTGAGTACAAGATAATCATCTCACTAGGAATATACTCATCTCCCTTGCCCTCATAAAATAAAGTGACCTTTTTGTCCTGAAGAAAATGGTGACAGCAGCATTTAAAAGTGGAGAGCTTATGTCATGCACTTCTGAGCTTCTGCCTACTAAGCCAGGTATACCAGTAAGAAACTCTGGTTCTAGGCAAACTTCAAAGGCTCATGTCTTCTCTGTACAGCACAGAGAAAACACATGAGACTCACATTTTGCTATGCTCCTGAAGAAAGTAGACTATCTTTCAGAAAGTTTTCCTCTATGAGTTAGTTGTGACATGATCATAATGTCCACAAATCAGGAAATGGTTGTTTTAGTTATATGATAACTCAATGTAATTATCAAGTTAGATATATAACAAGACAGACTTGAAATTACTGGTTTAGAGTCAAATCACATAATGTGCCTTACTAAAGATAAGTTTTTATGTTTACTATATGCTATAAAGACCTAGGGTACAGATATATCTGAGAGCAGAAAGGAAATATATGCAACTCAATTGTATACTAAATGAGAAAACTCCTATCCCGATTGTCCTCTCTTCATTTTGAGAAAAGCACAATGTGAAATGGGTTTTGATATAGTAATTTAAATCTGACATATAAACAAGTTTTGCTTCTCAAGTAAAATTTGTATAATTTAAAAATTATTTTCTGCTAGAAAACTCAATTCCTTAAAAATGACATTATTTGCAATTTTCATTCTCAAACAGATGTAATTAAAGCAAACACTTCATCTTGAGATGGGCCGTCTGCCTGCACACTGCGGACTCCACTGTGCTGCACACACCGGGAGACTCAGTGTTAGGGGGGAGCAACTGCTCTTATGTTGTACTGTGTCTCCTGGGCCACCTCCCTGCCCTCGCAGTCACTCCAACTGGGTGCATGGTAAGAAGAGCATGATCTAACACGTCTATCCTCCAGACAGACCTGGCTAGCTACCATTTCCTTTCAGAGAATCATGGACCAGGGAGCATGGTGTATGCCTGGAGTCTGAGCATTTAAGAGGCTGAGGCAGGAGGATTATGAGTTTGATACTAGCCTGGCCTAACCATAGCAAGTTCAGGTCCAGCTTGGGCTAAGAGTGAGATGCTGTTATAAACAACAAAACCAGAAGAACCACAAATGCCAGGATATGGAGAACACTGCCCCTGTTTCTAACTGTTCTCAGGCCTCAAACTGCACTAGAATATCTCAGAAAATCAGTAAGTCTCAAGGGAAATAGAGACTTAATAAGCATTTTCCAATTTTTTAAGATTTTTTTTTACTAAGCAATTATTTTTTGTAAATAGAATCTTATTTTAAGGGTACTGCCTTTTCCCTAAAGAGTCTCTACTCTTGGTAAAAGGATATGCAAGTTCCCCTTTCACTCATCTTTAGAGGGAAGCAAGGGAAAATAGACTGTGAACCAACCTGATGGTAATTTGCAGTGCGGTAAGGTTGTGTTAGCAGCAGACACACACACAGGCACAACAAGAGAAGATGAGGGAACTCGGAACGTGAAACAATGCTTAGGAAGGGAAGAGGCGCGCTACTACGGGGAGCCTCCGCAGCCGGTGGGTGCCTTTACCTGTCCTCATCGTCGTCTTGGGAGACACTCCTGCGCACGTGCTCTCTGTCTCTCCCTGGCTCGGGAGCATCTTGTGCTCTCCCCTCCTCACCTCCTGCTTCTCTGTGTCTCCCCTCCTCACCTCCTGCTTCTCTGTGTCTCCCCTCCTCACCTCCTGCTTCTCTGTGTCTCCCCTCCTCACCTCCTGCTTCTCTGTGTCTCCCCTCCTCTCCTGCTTCTTTGTGTCTCCCCTCCTCTCCTGCTTCTCTGTGTCTCCCCTCCTCACCTCCTGCTTCTCTTTGTCTCCCCTCATCTCCTGCTTCTCTATATCTCTCCTCATTGCTGGCTTCTCTGTGTCTCTCCTCACCTCCTGCTTCTCTGTGTCTCTGCTCATGGCGTGTTTCTGCGAGCTCCTTCCCTCTCCCACCTTCACAAATTATCTTCTCTTTTACCTCTTGCTCCTCCTGCACTGTCTCTCCTTGCTCAGCCCCTCCTCCCCCTCCCTCCTCTACTCCTTTCATCCTTTGAATGAAACACAAGTGGAAGGCATGCAAAGAAACACAAAAGAGAAAAAAGAAAAGTCAAGAAAAATGCAAGTGAAATGAAACAGATAGACAATGAAAACGATCAAACTTAGGTGAAACTGAAATCGCTAAAACGTTGAATGCATTTTCTCACTGCATACCAGAGACACACTGGCAAGCAATATCTAATCATGATAGCTTTAAAACTGTATCTTTAGTTACAGAATGACATGGGAAGCGGGCTGGGTCTGCAGTCTCTCCATTAGAGAGAGTTCTAATATCCACGAAGCAACAAGACAAGAGGGAACTGGAAGAAAAGTTAATGTATACTAAATTTTCTTGAGGTAGTCAAGAATGTTTCCATGTATTTATAATACTTTCAAGAGGGTAAGAAAGCCTCCCATTAAAAAAGTAATAGTTTTTTTTAAATTAAGGAAATATATTCAATCAGAAAAAAGTACCCTCCAAGATAATTGTTTTTCATAGTTATCAGAATGTTAGATTCACACCTTTAATTAACCAACATTTTAATTTAATAATGATCTAACCATGGCTGTTTATAAGTTACAAGCACAAAGATATTATTTCAAGTAATTTAGTACACAAAACTATCATCAGTTCCATAAAAATTGACCAAGATAAAATAAAATAACCTATATAGAATATCGTACTGCTTTTACGATATATATAAGCCAGTATTTTAGAAGATTATTTGCTATGTATCCAAAGGAAGAAGGCCGTCTGAAGCGCAGGACAGTTGCTGCCCCTGCGCCCTTACCTGATTCTCCGGTCTCCCCGCGGCCGCTCTGACTGGACGGACATGTGGCTCGTGCTGCTGAAACGAGAGGCACTACTAGTCCTGGAAAGCGCAGACACGTCACTTACATCACTGTCCGAGGATTTAGTGGAGACAGTGTCTGCCCCTCTATGTGGATCCCATCCCGATCGGTACTGTTGACACAGATTGACAAACACGCACAAGCTGTCAGTATCCGCACAGAAAGCCATCGTTAGCCTGCTCCTCCTATTTCAGCACTTACACTGTCCACCGAGGGTACTGCAGTACCCAACTCAGTTGCATATAAAACAAAAGTGAACAGCAATTATCCTAAAACAAAAATAAAATTTATAGGAAACCTTTGCTTTTAGCAAAGTAATTGCAGCTTTTCCACCACACCCCAATGAGGGCCATTAAAAGTTTCAAAACAGCAATGGCCTTAGGAAAGAACACTTAGCTAAAATCTGGGAAATAAACATTTTGCTTAACATTAAGAAGCACAGCTCTTAAATTTCTGATAAAAATTTGAAAGAAAAAAAATCTGGTCAAGTTGCCTCTGTATAAAGACCAATTCTAGTAGTCATCAACTTTCTCTTTAATCCATTGCGCTTCACTGAAAACCTAGAGATAATACAAAATCTAATTAATGAAAAACTAAATGTTTTAGAAAAGCCAGGAGAAAAGTGAAGTTTAATTTCTGAGCATTCGCAGGAATTTTGATGAATCCTAGAAATATTAGAAAAAGTCATTATTTACAATAGCTCAATCTTCCTGGAATTGAAATAATTAGATAGTTAAATGGCACAGCAGGGTTCAAGGGATTCTAGGGTGCTCAAATATTCTGGTAAATTGAAAACCAACATAAATATTTTATGTTAATGACCTACTCTCATAAAATACATTTAATGTTAAAACTAATGGACATAATTGAATTTTATCACTGACAACAAAAGATCAGTTGCCAAGAGTCCTCAAGCTGAAATTTAAAAAAGAAAAAGAAAAAAGGGAAGGGAGATAGGGACCTTGGAGCCTGGAACCTTGGAGCAAAGGAGACGCAACAGCTGAGCAAATCTGGGCAAATTAATCTTTAATATTCTTATTGTAAGATGACAATAATAATCATATCCTTCCTGCATGATAGTTTGGAAAATTAGAAACAATATGTGTTTCGTTACATTATAGCTAGTATGATGTAAATAAGTGATGTATTATTACTATGTTGTTACTTCTGGATTCTTCTTCTAAAAACCCACCCAGTATGGCTATGCTATGCCAGTATCACTGCGCAAGAGAATCTCTGTTAATGGAGCTTCTTTTATGCTCATTATATACCTTATGCTGAAACATGCTTATTTTTAAGAATTATTAGTAGTCTAGTTTTTGAGAACTTTCTAAATATAGGTACAGGCGAGTTTCACAAAGCTTTTGAAAAAACAGGTATTTTATATAAACCACTAGCTGTGACTTGAAGACTTGTCATTTCATAAAATAATCCATAAGAAATAGTGGTTCAGTATAAATATTTGATAGATATATTTTAACCAATACAACTTGAACAGTAAGTGGCCATAGCTTAAACATTTATATCCAGATGACTGATTTTGTTTCTTCTGGACCTCACAATTTCTAGCTATATACATTTTTATTAAAAACTGACTTCAAATGTAAAATAAAGGGACTGTTTCTAAGATGCCATAAAACATTAATAATCAAATTAATTAATCTAGAAATCCATAATTAAATTAGGTGGCAACTCACTTTTTTAGTTCAACTTACCTTTCAACTTTAATTACTAAAAAAATAAATTATTCAAAACACTGCTGCCTCTTTCCCCAGGAAATGTCTATATAAAGAGAATGATGGTGCTTATTAATATGAATAACATTATTCACTTATTTGGTACAAATTTAGTTCATAATACTCTTTTTCAACTAAATTCATTTAAAAGTACCAATTAACTTATTATTATTATTGTATTATTTCAATAGGTAGAGTCAAGATTTTCTGTTATGTATCCACCTGTACATCTAAATAATATATGTGTGAACAATTGTAATAGACTATATTTATATTATCCACTCAATTTATTTAAAGTACATTGACCTGAAGTTGAGACATATATGGAAATCTTTAATTTTACCAATATATCTTTTAATATTTCAACTACAAAAATGTTTTAATTGCTCAGTAGATATTTAACTGTACCTAGGGGACTTTATTTTTCTCATTTCTATAATTTATAAAAAAGAGAAGCAACCTGCTACCATTTATTTTGAGATATTTCATGATTAGATAGAAAAGCAGTCTAGCATTATATTTCTTATTTGCTTTTGCTCATGAAACATCATATCTGAATTCAAATGAGAAATGAAGAGCTTTAACTGTAGCAGGAAGTAGAGACAATAACAGTCATTAGACACCAAGTGTCTTTAGTGAGACTGAATCACTGGTCTGAATTCTAGCCATATAAATGACTAGGTTTCCTTTCGTGGACTAATTGCTGTTACGAGTGTCTCAATTATCACTGTAAACAATGTGGAAAACAACAATGCCTTTCTGCTAGGCTTGCTGCGACAATTAACAGAACAATGCCTGTATCCAGCACAGTATTGGACACATAGCAAGAGTTTAAATGGCAAATGAGACTATGTTTTGAAATCTTGTATTTGGAAACAAACTACTCAAGGCCAGGAAAATAACTTCCTCAATTTTGTGTTTCTCTTAGCAGATTAAAGCAGATGACTGCTGGAAATTCAAGGCCAGCTTGGGCTACAAAGTAAGACTCTGTCTAAAAAACTAAACAGGACACTCAGTAGTCTCCTAGAAATAGCTGATGTTTAAGTGCAGTGCCTAAAGCATACGGTCATTAAATGGAAAGGAATTAAATGATATAGCTTGTATCAAGAACAGAACATAGCTAAAAGCTGTAGTTTGATGGTATAAATATCTCCTCAAGACTGTACCATTCTGTTGACTCCTAAGCAACTAAGCATGTTTATCATAGGTATATATCTGTGTCTTCAATCACAAATAGATATGTAATAAACAGAATGAGAAACTTCAAAAGTGAGACCAAGAAAATCATTTAAAATTACATTATTAATTTGTATGTGTGTGCGTACTTCATAGTGCCAGAAAGTAGGCTGCTGGAGAAAGAAGTCACCAATAGTCTTTCCCAGCTATGATGCCTATGAACTATGACAATAACCTACTAGACAAGACATGACCTCTGATGCAACCATGCCATGACTGTTATGGCAGTCAATCTATGGTTTTCTGATTGGATTTGAGGCTCACTATATAAGAGGGAAGGAAGGTATGCCTGGCACTGTAAATCTGGGAAACTGATGGTTGGCTGTGGAGATCATGGGCCCTGTATGGGAACCCACTATTTTTTTGCTAAATGAAGATGTTGTCTAAAAGCCTTCTAAGTACTCATTTATATCTAGAGACCAGTATTGCTCTCAGCCTTGCAATGCAGGGACTTGTTAATGCAGGGACTCATAACTGGTCAAAGTGCTTAGATTGTTAGTCAAGTCTAAACCCTAACAGGAACATTTATATCACTTCTTCAAGGCTTCTGGATGATGGGATGGAAATACAAGAGACAGAAGACAGGAAGATGTGCAGCAAAAGATGTCTTCTGGACACGACATACCCATTTTATTCATACACTCACTTCAGTTGTGTTTATCTACACAAGATCTATACAATACGAGGAACTTCATGCATGGGTGAGTGAACCATGAGGCCCCACTGATTCATGGGGACTCTTGGCAGTTACTGGCTGCTGGGGGGACAAGGTGTAATTTTCTGCAGTAGAATAACTACTGATAAGCTGCTCATGCAAGCCCCTCTAATTAAATTCAATGGGTTGCACACAAAAGGAAGACATGGGAATAAGTGGGGAGCGCATTGGAAGGAGAAAATGACTAAAATTCATTGTGTATTAGAGAGGGCAATGGAGGGTGTAAATGGCTCAAATTCATGTGTATATGTATGAAGCTACAGAGAATAAAACAATGAAAAAATTTAAAAAACCCTTTAATATAAAAAGGAAGAACATAGTTTAAATATACTTAGGATAAAACATAATCATATATATAATTCAAGCTCCCCATAAAATTATGACCTGATACTATAATTTACATAGAAAATGTTTAATGTATTTTTTACTCAAAGCATGATAAGCAAAAATTGTAAACTTTAACAGTGATATAAAAGCAGTTCAATTATTATTATACCCAGAAAATGAGCTATGAGTGTGAATAAGTAAATTGGTTTATTTAGAAAATAGTTGGTGTTGTCTTTGCACTATACATCAAATAAGGTTTTAAGCAACTGTCAGGCAGGATACAGTTGACAGATTAACAAGGAATGCTCATTCTTCTATTTAGTGGAGCAAAAACAGAAGGTTCATAATCTTAGCTGAAAACTACCCTGTTTGGTGATCACTAAAATCTTGGGCAAGGCTTTCTCGACAATATTGTGATTTTCATATGTCAATTTCAAGCAGATCATGAACTACAGAAATTTACAGGAAATAATCATTCTTCAGAATGTTCTAGATTCTCAGGAGTTCCTAAGTGGCCTGGAAAAGTTAATGTTCTTCCCATTTATCTAAAATTAGTGGAAAGTAACAGTATATCTGCAAAGCTCTACTGGAAAGCTAGAAATCATTAAAATTTTAAGATATAGTTGATAAAAATTGAATTTTTAAAATAAAAGTTCCATATTCTTCAGTGTCCCCATTTGAAGGTTTTGGGCAATTTCCCAGACTGTTATCCCCACCCCCACATAGCACTGCATCAACTTTGGCTACGCCAGTCTTTGTACATGAACATCTCAGATAAAGAATTAGGAGTTTCCTCAAGCACTGGTTAGCGCCAACTGAACAAATCTTACTAAACACTGTATTTTGTTACAAAATGCTAGCCTAAAGAATTATTACAAATGCTAGGTAGAAAACAATATCATCGTCATTGAGAACAAAGTAAGTTTATGTATCAATCAAGTAGTATTTGGAAGAATCTTTAAATCACATTTAGGGAGTGTGGGGGTCTGATTGAGAATGAGGACCATAGGCCCTGTGTCTGAATACTTGGTCCCTAGTTGGTGGAACTGTTTGGGACCTGTTAGGAGGTGTAGGCTTATTGGAAAAGATGTCACTGGGGAGTGGGCTATGAGGTTTCAAAAGCCTAGCTAGCTTTCTCTGCCTCATGCTTGTGGATCAAGATGCAAGCCCTCAGCTACTGCTCAAGCACCATAACTGCCTGTCTGTTTCCTAGTTCCCACCATTATGGTCTCACAGACTCATCAACTGAACTGTAAGCCTCAAACAAAGTCTTTCTTCAATAAATTGCCTTGATCACGGTATATTATCACAGAAAAAGTAGCGATGACATGGAGAAAAAATGAATAGACCTAAAGATTAGGAAAAAAATTAGGACTAACAATCTTTGGAAGCATGACTTCTGATATCAGTTTGGGGGCAGTGCAGAGAACAGAGACAAAGCCTCTACTACAGTCAGTTAAGGAATTATGTGAGTGGGGGTTGGTATCACTTTTGTCATTATGCCTTTATATTATTTCATAATTCAGAAAAGATTATCTGCTGCTCTTTAACAATTCCATAATTATAGTTAATCTCTTACATGAGCTAGTTTTTTCTCCTGTGAAGTACTTAAGGCTCTTACAGTCACTAATTTGTACACACAACAACAGTCCTAATTGCCAGGGACAATTTTGTTTAGATGTGACTCCTGATGAGGGTACTGTATGATCTGTACATGAGAGGGAGAGGCAGAGAAAAGCCAGAGACGCTGGACTTACATTTAAGATTTGCCTTATAGACAATATTCTACAAATGAAAATACTCTTAAAAGACCACTGATGGCAACAAGTTCAAGAGAAAGGACTCAGAAGAGTCCACAGACTATCTGCTTCAGGCTGGCAGGGAGCCAAGAGCTGAAAAATTTCTCTGGAGCCTGATACACTGAACTTTCTCTCTGGATTCTTCAGTCAGTGCAGTAATAAAACTAGTTATGATCATTATCCGTGCACCTCATAAAAGGCAGTGTTTTAAATAGTATATGCAAATTCTTTCATTGATTCTTTCCAGGCATTATGAGGGGGCCTTTGTCATAGCTGGAGCTAGAAGAAAGTTGTGTGAGGTAAAATGAGCTATGCCCTGGACCCTCTCCATTAGCTAGTCACCCTCCAAGACATAGTAGAGATGAAATCTCTTGTGAGGTATTCAAGGAGGATCAAACATTACTCTGAGTGATCCTAAACTACTTAAATGAATTCTCTGTTACGGTTTTATCATTTGATTTCACGTGTCTCTCTGTTTGGTCTGCTACCATTTCTCCCCATTTCCCTCATCTTTCCAACTATCCACCTTTATAGATTATAATCTCCTGGAGGAAAACTACTCATTTTGTTGTCCTGCAATCTTGATTCTTGCCCAGCAAAAAGTAGGAAATCAATAAATACTCAATAAATGTATATGAACAGAATAATTAACATTGATGTTGACAATAAATTCGAGTATTCTCTTCACCATGAAGTATCAAACCTGAGCAGAAGAGACTGTTGGAACAGTTCTGTAGTGACTTAATCTTTTAAGTCCCATGGAGAGTGGAGGAAGTGGTGTTTGGCAAACCAGCTTTCTGAGTCAAAAATTTTAATTTAAAGACATCGTTTATAATTACAGTTTGAAAGTTTCCACAATGGGCCTGGGGTATATAGCTCAGTGGTAGAAAACTTGCTTAGCATGTGTAAAACTCTGGATTTAATCCCCAGTACCTCAAAAACAAAATGAAACAAACAAACAAACAAACAAGACAGTAAAAATCATGGCTGATTTAATTTATGTGGTCACTGTATGTAGAATTGGGCACACAAGTGGGGATGGAGTTTAGAAATATGTGCACTGTTTGCAGGATTCACCAAAGTCCTAGGAGATGAGTAAAGATCAATAAAACACCTGAAATACACTAATCCAAGGAAATATTTGGAGCATAAACAACAATAACAGCATGAAGTAAAAACTAGAATCAAAAAGGTAGCATGTACGCCAGTACCTATTCAAGAACCCAGCTGCAATTTTTGGTCTGAAGAAAAGTAATTGAGTAAATTATTTTTCCCAGAGGACTTGTAAAGGAAGAAATATCACCAGTAGGTAATTTTGGCTTTCCTAAACCCCTGGCCTTGTGGGAACTCTGTATTCTATTCACAGTCAGCTCATGGTTACAAAATATCTTTTGTTTATTTCCATCAATTTCCCAAAATTTCCAGAAATAGGATCTATGCCAGTTTCTAAAAAGACATCCCAGGTTTAGAGACCTCAGTTTGCTGCAGAGCTCATGTTTTCACATTAAAAAAGGAAATTACCATTCTAGTCTTCAGAAGCAATAATAATCCAGCCCATTCCATTTCAACACTTAGGGAAACTGCTCTACAAACAATGGGATGCCTCTTTGAAAGTCAGGGACTTCTTAGCTTTCCTCCTTTCCTTCTTTTCCTGACATGCTCTTGGAATGGCTTCTCAGACAATGCCCCTTGTGGTTTCTCCTCTACTTCCTTGACGATTCCTTCTCACTAGTTTTTCCTGGTTTCACTTTTCTTATCCTTATCTGACACACTTGTCTGAAGTTTCCATCTAAATCTACTTTTCTTCTTATCACACGTATTATTCCATGGATGTTCTAGGTCATTATTTATGGGGTAACGACTACATAGTGACTAACAGATCTTTGTCTTGTGTCCTGACCTCTATCCCAAGCTTTCGACTCATATTTGTGCATACTAACTGGTTACCTCCCACTTGTGGTTTTTCAGGTACATTTAATATGGCCAAAGTCAAATTTATTCTCTTTTTCTTTAAAACAGCCCTTTCTGTATCTCTCACATTTTTTGTGCTAATTAATAAGACATAAAATCCAAGTAGATTTCATAAAGGTGGCTGTGAATTACCTTTGACTTCTCCCCAGCATTCTCCACTTTAATAATTAAGAAATATTGGTTACTCATTTAAGAGACACCAATATTACCTTAATATTTAGCCCCTTGGGGGTAATGAATAGGTACTTGGTCTTTGTATTGGTACTTAATGGCTATGTACTTGTGGCCATTACTGCTGAATGCTCATCCAACATGCTTCCTCCCCCTCAGTTCTTTACTAAGTAATCCAGCCATTAGACAGCAGCAAAGCAAAACTTCATTTTCTAGGATCCCTCACAGCTGGGTTAGAATTAGACTAGTGTGACCACTGATACATGAACAGGAGTCAAGGGATAAGGCTAAGAGAAAGCCATTTCTTTCCTGTTTATAATGGGCCAACTCTGACCGTTGAATTTTCCCTCTTCTCTGGCTGAAACTTACTATGAACCCACTGGTGCAGTAGCAATTCTGTGAATGAAAGGCTTTTTCCAAGAATAGAGCAGAAGGAATACTTCAGTAAGTAGTAATTCCAGCCCTGGACTTCTGTTTGTACTTGAATGGAAAAGATAATCTCTTACTGATTTTGGTAATTTTTTCATATTTTTGTTGTTGCTGGATGCAAACCTGACCAATTGAACTGGCTAGGTTTTTTTTGTCAACTTCACACAAGTTTGAATCATTTTAGAAGAGGGAACCTCAATTAAGAAAATGTCCCCACCCAATTGGCACATGGCTAACCCTGTAGTTCATTCTCTCTCTCTCTCTCCTCCTTCTTCTTCTCTTTTTAAAGATGTATTCATTATTTATTTATTATGTATACAGTGTTCTGTCTGCATGTATGCCTGCAGGCCAGAATAGGGCACCAGATCTCATTACAGATTGTTCTGAGTCACCATGTGGGTGTGGGTAATTGAACTCAGGACCCCTGGAAGAACAACCAGTGCTCTTAACCTCTGAGCCATCTGCCCAGCCCACAGTTCATTTTCTTGATTGATGACTGATATAAGAGGGCACAGCTCACTGTAGGTGGTACAAGCTCTCGGCTGGTCAGTGAGCAGCGTTCTTCTATGGCCTCTGCATCAGTTCCTGCCTCCAGGTTCTTGCCCTGACTTTCCTCAGTGATAGAGTGTTACCTGAAAGTTGTAGATGAGACAAATCCTTTCCTCCCCAAATTACACTTGGTCATGGTTTTTCTCACAGCAATAAAAACCTTAACCATGACACAATTCTTTCTAGTGTATATCCGAAAAAATATATTTTCTAACCTCATGCTAGAGACATAGTCTATAAACAACAATATTAGTGAATATCAAAATGTAGTCATATAAGAGGCAATATATTATGATGACCATGGGTTAAGAGAGCTGAAAGAAACGGCTATGGACTGAACTATTCTCCCACTATAGTGGCCATGTAATCTTAAGCAACTCTGTTGACTTTGTTGAGTCTAGATGAAAACAACAGAGATACTAACTTCCCCTCAGGTCAATGTGAGCTAAAATTCAAAAAGACTTGACTCAGTAGATATTTATCACGACAGTCGTTAGCCACAGTCTTTGATGACACCAAAGTTCATTTTCAGGATACCGAGTTTTGCCCACCATTCAGCTCTACCTTCAAATATCTTGACCTAAAAACCTTGAAACTAGCTGGTAATCTCCTTTATAAATTATTTTCTAATCCCATGCCTGCAAATAAAAGAAACCAATAATCCCAATTTGTTAATTCACTTTCAGTCATTACATAAATAGTTAATCTATAATTATGCTTATATTAGACTTTAAGGAAAGTTTCAAATCAAGAAAAACAACAACCTTTGATTATAACTAATTAAAGTTTGAATATTCTTATGGTTTACAAGTGACTTTAGATAATTTATTTATCATTTCCCTTTCCCAATATATAATCATTGTTATTTTTTAAATTCTACCTATGGATAGAAAATATACTTAGAATACTAGCAATCGGACATTTACTGATTTAGGTTTGTTTTCTTCCCTTTATTATGCTGTGAAATCACAAATGCATGTCATCTGAACTTTCTGCCTCACTCTGGGACTGTGGAGTCTGCTTTTCTCAGACACTGAAGAACCCTCAGCCATGTTAACAGAAATGACCCATTCTGACATGAAACAGCACCTCATTTGTTCCTTTTGAGAACAGACCCTTATTCGCAAATAATTTCATACACACTGAAGCCAAGAGAGGACAGAATAAAATGCCAGCTCTTAGTCCAAACTGATGGACTCACACACAGCAGAAGCACTTCATCAATTGGTACCAGTGAAGGCCTCTCCAAAGCTCAGGTAAAGAAACTTTTATGGTCTACTCAGAAATAAGAAATACCATGAAACTAGAAAGACGAGCATAGAGGGTAAGCAGAGGGGTTGAAGGTGGAGATGGAAAGAGCAGAACATGTGGGACATGAAGGGGGAAGATGGCCAGTGGGGGTGAAAGGGCACAAGAGGGAGGCCAAGAAGAAGACAGAGGAAGAAAGATCAAGAAAAAATTAAATTTTAAATATGCCACAATGAAATTTAATACTGTTTACTAATTTTTAAAAAATTAAAAAGAATATAAAGAAACCTGGCCTACATACAAAAACTTATAGTCTTTTGTAGCCATTTTAAAGCATTACATGGCTCATTACCTAACTTTTATACTTTATTAGAGAATATTTACATGCTTTAGTAAGATATGAGATATACTAATAGACAAGCCTTATTAATCACATCCCAGGTGTGAAGTGGCAAGCTAGCATCTCAAGTGTTGCTATAGAAATAAGATATGAGAACACCAAGAGCAGGACCACAGCGATGAGAATCTGAAGCAGGCAGGTACAGAAGAAATATGAGCAGTGTTATAAAGTAGGGCTTTATTTCAAATATCAGTACCTTGGAAGGTAAGAGAGATCACAGGTACTTGTAGCTAGGAGAAATAAGGCTAAATAATAATCTGAAAACTGCATGGCATTAAAAAAAATCTAAAATGGCCCCACAATCCCTCTGGCCCATTACATTCAAGCATATGGCAGATACAGCATTGTATCTGTGTTGGGAATCTGGAAGGTCCATTACTTTGAACCTTTGAACCTGTTTACATGAAAGAGTAGTAGTAGCTTGGTCTCCAGAGGCTATTCTGGATGGAAGAGCAGCCAAGTCTGAGCATCCAGAGTAGTAGACGCTACACAGAACTCCTTGTCTTTAATTTTCATTAGTATCTTAAATATTCTATTAGAGTTACACTTCATTTTTTTATTATTTATTCATTATTTATTTTTAGTTTTTTAAGACAGGGTTTCACTGTGTGGTCCTGACTATCTCGAACTCACTCTGTAGAATTATGTTTTCAATACACATGTTTACTCACAATAGTGACTGCCTTCGAAACCTATAATACCGCGAATTTTATGAAAATTTAGAAAAGCAGTATAGAAGAATATAGATATTGGTATTCTAAAAATATAATATCTGGGGGAGGGTACAGCCCATGGTGGGTGGTGCCATCCCTGGGCTGGCGGTCCTGGGTCTATAAGAAAGCAGGCTGAGCAAGCCAGTGAGCAGCTCCTCTCCATGTCTCTGCATCAGCTCCTGCCTCTAGGTTCCTGCTCTGCTTAAGTTCCTGTCCTGACTTCCTTTTATTGTGTGTGGCCCACTGAGTTTATTTATTTTCCTGCCAGATAGTGGGTGGGGGGGTTATTAATAGAGTAAGGGCAACTTACCAGTGACTGTCACTGAAGAAAATGACACCCTCCCCCCACAACCTAACTGCTAATAGTCCTTAGAGAGGGCTAAGTCTCATGGGCACTTCACCCATCCATGACAAAAGCTCAGAAACCCATTCTTGTGCATGGAAATTTCAATATTTGCAGTACTTATACACCAACACTTTATCTTATTAGATTGCATGAAATGATACTTACTATCTTACTTTATTGCATTTATTCTCTATTTTTAATATAATTCCTGATTGCATTAAGCAAGACTTCTCTCCTTTCTGTGGTCTTCACCAGTCATTCCCTAAAAAGTATTCTAACTGTTAGCAAACCATCAATTCAGATGGATTGATAAAATCAAATGTGAGAGTGTAAATTGTCATTTTTTCTGGAGGTAAAAGAGAATTGTTACTCCTGTATTCTTAGACAACACAGGAACAAACTGTGCTTTTAACAATTGTGCTGTTGTCCATAGGCTGACCCTTTTACCTGCAGGTAGCCAGAGACAATTTTATTTAAAATCCTTTCTTTTGTTAGTCTTTAGGAACATTATATTTACTAAAAAGAAAAGAAATTGCATTTTGGATGTCATCTTCTACTGTGCTACAAAAGTATAAACTGCTGTTTTGGTTATTTCAAACCTTTTTTTTTTTTTGAGACAGGGTTTCGCCATGTAGTTTTGGTACCTGTCCTGGATCTCGCTCTTCATAACAAAACATTCTTTTAACACTTCCTACCACTAAATGTGACTCTATGGCTGGAAGTAGAAATGAATGAAACAATAAATCTGTTCCTGAAAGTCAGTATGAAACTCAGGTTAAGAGAACCACACTTGAATGTGATTTTACAGCTAAGAAAGACGCTTTTTAAAGTGAACTTTCAGAAACAAACTCAGAATATTTTCTAGGGATTTGAGAGGATAGTAGGGAAAACAGGGAAAAAGAGAAAGAAAAAAGTTATAAAATCAACCAAAACGCTCCAACCAATATAGCTTCAGTCAGCAGTGTTCAGATCATTACCTACATTGTAATGAAACATGCTTTGCATACTTCATGCAACCAGTTACATGTAGACCAGAAAAGGGCCTTGGGTTTCCTGAACCGGAGAGGCTGTAAGCCACTATGAGGACGCTGGGAACCAAACTCACGTCTTCAAGGGCAGTACATGTTCTTGACCCTGAGACATCTCTCCAGCCCCTCAAGTGTTAATTTAAATTAAATGACCATTAGCTAATCTGCAGAGATTTGTTGTGGTCTGAAATGAGTTGCTTCCAAATTCAAATGTGGGAGTCAGTGTCTCAGAATGTGACTGCACTAGAGGACAGGGACTTTAAGGCGTGACTAAAGATAAAGTGTGGTCATTTGGCTGAGCCTAATCCATTCAGACCAGTGTCCTTACACAGACAAAACAAGTAAAACATCAAGGACAGAAATTCACTCAATCAGCTTTATGGTATGTGTGTGTGTTATATGTGTACAGTTTACATATAATATATATATATATATATATATAAATTATGTGTAAACAAACATTTCTAGCTAACCATATCAGCACATAGATATATGAAATAAAATTGAAGGATATACAGATCAACAGAGAACATGAAAGAAAGATAATAATTTGACCAGACTGGAAAAACACAAGAACACTTAAATAAGTTTTTAGGTTTCTTAAAAACTGTAACTTTTTTCATTTTTCTCTTTTCTTACTTTTATGATTGCCTTAAAGATAATTTTATCTATCTGTTCTAGAGTTTTGAAGGCCACAAATAAAACCTGAACTCCAAGGGCTCGCTGGAGTTCTTTTTCTTCTTCTATATTCATCACCATCACTACCATTGCTAGTGTCATACTATGGCTAGACGACGCTGATCCTCACGGGCCGCCTCAGCAGCTCTGTGTGCACACAGACTAGACGATGCTGATGCTCACGGCCCGTCTCAACAGCTCTGTGTGCACACAGACTTAATTAGGAAAATAATTCTGTGCAGTATAAGAGGTAACTCCCCTAAGGCTGTGGAGAGGTAGAGGGAACTAAGTCGTTTACTTCTGGAGTTCCATTTAACACCACTGCTGTGGGATGTCTTTCTGTATGCTGTGAATACGTTTTACTCTCATTGGCTGTAAATAAAGCTGCACTGGCCTATGGCAGGACAGGATGGAGCCAGGCGGGTAAATCTAAGAGGGACAGTGAAAGGAAAAAGGAGAGTAAGGGGAGACGTCAAACCACCCGTCCAAGGAGCAACATGTAGTGGGATGCAGGTAAAGCCACAGAATACGTAGCAATGCATAGATTAATAGTTATGGGTTGAGTTAAGTTATAAGAGCTAGCCAGCAAGAAGCCTGAGTCAAAGGCGGGACTGGAACTTCCAGCTACATGCTACTCTGCAATCTACATTAAATCATAATCAACTGACGAAAATCAACTGAGGACTGATATTTCCCAAACTGTCATATATCGGTATTTCTGTATACTGCTCTGAATGTGGCTGCTACTGTAGGGACTGATGATTCCCATCAAGAGAAATAGATACATTCCCAATGACTTCTTCACCCTCAGTGACATACTTATCATCCCTTCTTTCACTTATTTCAAAGATAATAGAAAAATGATGTAAGTACATACATAAAGCGTTTAGTTAGCTGAAAATTCTAGTCTGATGGATATTTAAGATAAATGGGAACAAGCAGGCGGTGATGACTCACGCCTTAATCCCAGCACTCGGGAGGCAGAGGCAGGTGGATCTCTGTGAGTTCGAGGCCAGCCTGGTCTACAGAGTGAGTTCCAGGAAGGGCTCCAAAGCTACACAGAGAAACCCTGTCTCAAAAAAAAAAAAAAAAAAAAAAAAAAGGGAACACTCCTTTCACAAAGATTATTTAAAAAAAAAAACTAAGAAAAGGAAAAATAAGACAAAACGATTTTCAAAACATGACTGAATTTTTTGTCTTCTCAATATATGCCTGTCCTTTAAGTGATTTTTCAAATTTGACAATGGGAGTGAAGGCTTTCTTTATTAGGTTCATCAGAGGACAGTACTGATAACTGCTGCCATTAGTAAGTACTAGCTGTAAAATCTCGTTCTAGCTGTCTTCATAAATATACTTGTAAAGAACTAACCACAGAGTGGAGTGCAAAAGCACACAGAAAGTGACTAATTAAAGGCGTAGTGGCTGGCTAAGGTGGAGGAGCGGAGAGGAAGCATCTCTACTGTGCACACGGCGCCGGCTGACACTTCCACTGCTTGGCAATCTACAGTGTGGCAGCAGCTACGACTCAGCATGCAGTCTTTCTCAGAGGCTAGCCAGCTGGCTTGGCAGAAAGAATTCTTCCAAGTGGTAGAACTTATCTTTTGTGCTTCCCTATGGTCCCAAAGCAGTTCTACTGGTTTTTGGAAGTATGTTGGGATTTTGCTGTAGAATCTGTTCAATGCAGGGTTTATGGAAATGAACGCAATAACAAAAAAATTGACAAAGGCAAATAGAAGATTTCAGAAATGGTGTGCTATGATGAAGAAATCGAGGTGTGGCCTCAGGCTGGAGTAAGGCCAATAGGAATTCTAAAACTGTGACCCTTACTTTTGCTTATGAAACAACAGACTGTTTACTGGGAGGGAAAGAATTTCATGACTTCCTAGGGGACATCACAGTGGCATCCTGAGGCCCTGGAAGGAGAAGATTGCTGAGAGCGCCGTGACACCTGGTTCTCTGGGTACCAGACTGTCATGGTACTTGAGAACTGCTGTTTCACAGCTCTCTGCAGTAGAAATAAAGCCTGGCTCACACTCACTGCACTGCTTGCTGTATAACGTCAGCAACACAAACGTTTGGCTTAAGAAAAAAATTTCCCAAACATTTTATTTCGGTCAGTGCTCTAAAACTCATACACAAATTCATTGTTCTATTTCTAAATCATATCTAAAATTCATACATTTTATACATCTTAATAATTTGTATAAGACTATTTAATCTGTATTTTAAATTTTGCCTTATATAAGTTTAATCTATCAGCTTTCAGATTTATTTATGACTTTCACAATTAAGACGTATTTGAAAATGTGTACTATTAATTATAGGGACAATACATGTATATAATGCTAACTTTGACAGTATAATTTATCTTAGTAATTTTGTTTATAAATATTAGTCACCTGTTTTACAGTTGTTTTATTTTTTATAATTTGCATGCCACTTTCAAGGTTCATAAATTCCCTCCCTTTATATTATTTTTCTTTTATATTTTGGTTGTTTGAACCTACTATAGAATGAAGGAAACATTTAAGGGTATTTGTCGTTTAGTAGATCCTTTCATTAGCTCAGTTATTTCTGAAATTTTATTTGGATCCACCACTTTCATTTGCATTGTTTATGAACATATTTGATTATGTCACTATTAATAGAAAACTAACTAATACCATCCATGTCATTACTGAGAGCACTTACTAAGTGCAAAGCTGTTTCTTTTCCTGTAACTATCATCACACTGCCCAATGAACTTTCCAACATCACCCTAGTAACAGATAAAGGACCAAAGCCACCCATGCATCCAAGAGGAGTCGGCTTGGCTCCACGCTGCACTTGAGAATTGCTTCCACAATGGGAGGATGGTTAAGCTTCCAAGAATTTCTGCACAAACACCAACTTTTAAACACCCATGTGGTCACTCTTATCAACACCCACGCGGTCACTCCTAACAAGCTTCAAGTGATGTCCTCTCTCTGATATCTCCAGTCCCATGTTCTGAAAAGTCAATACAAAGGCTAGCACTGAATTTGCTTTCTCTGTTAAAAAACAGTTGTGATAACATATAATAGTTTAATTCATTGTGAGAATCTTGCAAATTGTCTAAAATATTTTATATTGTCTATGGTTCCATAAACTTTAGTTTTACTTGTACTTAAAATTAAATATGTAATCCACATTTTATTTAAATGGATTGAATTGGACTGTGTTACTCATGTTTATGAGATGTGTGCACGAGTGCTTATCAAACTAGAAACTTAAGGGACAAGTGGCAAGACACACGTCAGCAGTACCTGACAACTGGCAATGCAATGAACGAAGAAAAAAACCTCTCCTGGCGTTCACAGCATCGGTCCTGCTTCTAGAAAACCAACGCACTGAATTCAACTAATAGAATAGCCTTTTAGATTGTAGGTTAAATGAACTGTAGGCTTTTGGTCTATATTTGAAAATATCGCAACAATTTATGAATTACATTGCTTTTTAATTGTGTGTAGTCAAATCAGAAAACTGCAGTGTAGGAGATATAACAGAAGAGAACAGCATGGTGATTTTGGAGAGATTTTTCCATAAAATTTCCTTTGAAAAGAACATTATTACAGAGAAATAATCTTTGAGATCCATTATATATTTTGTGCTAATGAGTTGTATGCTATTATTTGTAAAATAGTAAAACAAACAAACAAAAAAACAAAAAAAATCTTTCTATTTAATTGTTTTTTTTTCCTTTTTGGTTTTTTGAGACAGGGTTTTTCTGTGTAGCTTTGGTGCCTGTCCTGGATTTCGCTTTGTAGACTAGGCTGGCCTCGAACTCACAGAGATCTGCCTGCCTCTGCCTCCCAAGTGCTGGGATTAAAGGCGTGCGCCACTGCTGCCCAGCTACTTAATTGTTTTTAAAATTATCCATGATGCCAAATATAGCTAATTCAAAAATAAACATTATATATTTAAATATTATATACTTTTTCATGCTATTTGATACTTAATTATGAAGAATTATGCTAATTTATTATATCATATAAATTACAGGTCAATTATCATTTATACTGCTAAGTTTCACAGACAAATTACATGTTTCTGAGCCAATGAGAGAACACTGATTTTGAAGAAGAGAAGTAAGTTAATCAATAAATCACTGCCAAGAATGGAAGGGTGAATCACATTCAAGACGGGAGAAAATTCAAAACCCGAGAAGCACGTGGACTGCAATGCCATATTCTTCTTTGAGGAAAATCCTTGAGAAAAACAGAAATCACATGTGCATATTCCTTTATAGTCTTATCCAAAATACTTCCTGCTTCTGGTTTCTGAGAATACATAAAATGTTTCTAGAAAGACTTGCTTAGCAGGATGCCTTTAAAGAGAAACACTAAGGAGGGTTGGTTAGTCCTGTGAGTTTATCAAGAGTTATTTAGAATTATCCATACTGAAGACTTGAGAAACCCTGAGAGGGGCTAACAAGGTAGATGCTACGGATTTTACAAACCAGTCTAATATTTAATACAATTCAACACAGAACTTCATGATACCATCACTGACACTCCAGGATTATAGCTAAAAGTGTAGCAGGTGCTTTATATGTGTAAAGCTTTGGGTTTCAGGTCAGTTATCTGAGAACTGAAAACCTGGGTTAGCTGTAGTACCATTTCCCATGACTCAGTGGGTGACTGACATTCATGTGCTAACCACCCTATGCTTTTTAATAAAGCTCACCTAACCTTTTTCTGTAACAGTATGTAACCCAATTTCTATTTTATAAGGTATTTCCTCCTCTCTATTTTATAATACTAGATAACCTAATTTCTTATATTTTAGAACAGTAAATTATTTAACCTTTCTTTATTATATCTAGCAGTAGATATCCCTTCTTTTCTATATTTGGTGACAGGATACCAAAGATTCTATTATTTTAACGTAAAAATCTAACTTTATATGTTTTATAACAATTGATTACCTAACTTTCAATACTTCACTATGAAAGTTCCTTTCTATTACGAATAATGCTGATATGAACATAGTTGAGCATATTTCCTTGCGGTAAGATTGAGGATTCCTTGGTATATGCCCAAGAGTGGTATAACTGGGTCTTCAGGTAGACTTCTTCCCAATTTTCTGAGAAACCGCCATACTGATTTCCAGAGTGGTTGTACAAGTTTGCATTCCCACCAACAGTGGAGGAGTGTTCCCCTTGCATCACATCCTCTCCAACATAAGCTTGCACAGCCTTGGTGCAGTGGGAAGGGGCTTGGACCTGCCTAGGCTCAGTGTGCTGGGCTCTGCTGACTCCCCTTGGGAGACCTCGATTTGGGGGATGTAGGGATGTGGGGTGGCTTGGGAAAGAGGACTAGGGGGTGGCAGGAGGGAGAAGGGGGGAATCTGTGGATAGCATGTGGAGTGAATAGAAAATTTCTTAATAAAGAAAAATGAAAGAAAAAAGTTCCTTTATTAGATTAGTTTTTTTTTGGGGGAAACTGGATATAACATATTAAAATACATTATCCAATAGTAGTTTTTGTAAGTGGTACATAAAGAAAATCAAAATAGGTAAATAAAGACTGGAGGCATGAGGGTCTCTTATTAAAAAGAAAACATGATTCTTAAAATTGTGGTCTAAGAAGCTATTAATATGGAAACTAAACATAACTTAATCTTGACTGAAAAAACATACTCTATAATTTTTCTTTGACCTTTAAGAGAGAAAGATGACCTAGAGATGACGGGAGCCAGGGCACCAAGGTTAACCTAGAGATACTAGGAGACAGGGCATCAAGGTTAACCTAGAGATACTAGGAGACAGGGCATCAAGGTTAACCTAGAGATACTAGGAGACAGGGCACCAAGGTTAACCTAGAGATGACGGGAGCCAGGGCACCAAGGTTAACCTAGAGATACTAGGAGACAGGGCATCAAGGTTAACCTAGAGATACTAGGAGACAGGGCATCAAGGTTAACCTAGAGATGACGGGAGCCAGGGCACCAAGCACAGTTCCACATTTGGAAACAAGTACAGCTGTACCTTAGTGACTGGATTATAGTTTGGAGTGAGCAGAGAACAGAATCCTAGCCCCAGAAAAAGTAATTTTTTTGTTATTTTTGTTATGCTCTGGTAGATTAGTCAAACTTCATATGAGGTCTTACAAAATGTAAGATAATTTACCCTCAAAATAAAGAATCCAATTTTCATTATCATTCATCTCTGGCTTCTAGCCAACTATTTCCACTACAAAAACTAAATTTCAGAATCGCTTCACATTAAAGCAACAGTTTTAAAACTTTAGTCTATGTCAGAATCATCTAATGGAGACTTCACAGGTGTGAAGAATGCAGAGAATTGTATTTCTAAAATGTCCCCAGGTGCATGGATGTCAGTGCTCTGGGATTATACTATGAAATTATCTTGTTCGGTATAATTAGTTCTTTATTAGTACTCCAGCTTTTTCCAAACCTAAAATGTTTAGTGTCAAAGGTTATAAAATTGGGGGCTCTAAACATTCAGTTATCAAAGAGTGGTGAGGACTTCAAATTTATGTTTTGGAAAACAAAAACTCTTAGCCATACCGATAGCATCTCTTTGCTCCAAGACTCTGAAATAAACTTGTAAGGTATTTCAAATAAGAACCATTGCTACTGCTTCTAGAGGACTTGCTTATTTATTTATTTGTTTGTTTGTTTATTTATTTAGTGTTTATGGCTTTGAAACAAGGTCTCACTGTGTAGCCTTGGTTGGCCTGGAACTCACTTTGTAGACCAGGCTGGCCATGAACTCACATAGATCTGCCTGCCTCTGTTTTTCCAGTGCTGGGATTAGGACTTATTTTTTTATTATATGACTGATGCAGCTCATTCAACCAACCATGCTTCTAACCATGCTTCTGCCTTTTCTTGCTTCCTTGATTGATTTATTTTTTTGTTTGTTTTATAAATAGTGCTAATGATTGTGTCCAGGGCATCCTACCTTCTAGGCAAGTGTCCTGCCAGTCGGGTGAGCCCCATCCCCTCGCTGCCTGTTAGGATGCCACACTGCACATCTGGCTCACTACATCTCGAGCTACCTTTCCCTTACATTGTCCTGGCTTTTATTTTTCATGACACTCTTTTCTAAAATGATGATATTATTGAGAATATTATATGTAATGATCATAGTAGACAGGATACTCATGCTATACAATAATATGATCCTAAAATGCCTTTAAGAATATAAAGGCAATGAAGAATAAGATAAACAATACTCTTAATTTTCTTCCTGGCTAGACCTCTTATCTCAATTTATATCCAGAAGATAATTTAAAAATATATTTGCCAAATCACCTTTTGAACCTTCCAAGCATATGTTTGCTTCCATAACTTAGTAATAAATCAGATTTAATTAGAATACCAAAGTAGTAAAAGAGAAAAAGATGTATTAAAAAACACACAGGATGATAATGGAAGATTTCCCTAAACATTTTTGAAGGGATACAAATTTTATAAAATAAAAAAAATCTAAAAGCTTTGGTCTTTAGGTCTTTAACTTTATATGTTATATAATAATGTGTGTCTAATAAGGAGAAGTATATTCCTAAGAGCTGGTACACAAACAATTATACATTTTAGCATTTAATATCACTGGGCCATTACATTATATGTTTGTGTCTGACTTAACTATAGTCAGTCATTTAAAAGAATCTAGCGGCTTCATATGATTGCTATTTTACAACTTTTAAAAAGAAAATTGTCTTGCCTTCGAACGGTAATCTTGTTCCAGTCTGGGATCTGATCCGGCTACCTGTTTGTATTTGTTAATTTTCATTTGGCGATTTCTCTCCTCTATATCCATAGCACCTATCAAGTAGAAAAAAAACCCATAAAATTAATGTTCAGTTCTTACTTCTAAATCCTAATTAGGATGTATAAAAGAAGAAATGTGAGACTGATCTGTTGTTTTCACTCCAAGTAGGAGATATAAATTAAATGTAGTATTGTCTTTATTTTAAGTTAAACTATGCATTTTGGTAAATAAAAGCATGACTATTAAAAATAATAATTTCAATCTGAATAAAATATACTTGGATTAAAAGAGAAGACAACTAGATTAAAAACCACTGGCTCATCTGTGCCCAGAAGAATATATTTGATAGTACACAAATTTGGCACAAGAACTTTGGCTCTTAATTCATCATGTCAATCTAATTGGTTTGCAACTGGTTTCTAACAGTTTTCTAATGCAATTTAAAACTGCACTTTTAAACTATTGTCATAAAATTAGGTTTCTTGTTAAAGAAAGTTTTCCTAGAATACATTATAAATCTAGTTATCAGGAATTTTTAAATTTGAAATTTATATAACTAAAATTAAAAAGTGTTTATGGAATACACTTTTGATGATACCATGCTGGTAAATATACAAAATACTACTGAAATTGACTAAAAATAGAACATAAAAAATGAGAAAAATGAATGATAAGCCTATTAAAAGAGGAGATCAGTATCCTCAGTAACTGTTACTACCTCCAAATAAATCAATTTTAGATCGGTTTTTAAACTCTGATTTGAATTAAAAACCAAATTAATTTAACCAACCCTAGCAAATATAAAAGAAACATACTAAAAGTATATGATTTCCATAAAGAGAATTCATGGGAAGATCATTTTTCTTAAACATATACATTGAAAAGCACAAAAGAGGAAATGAGTTTAATGGACTCCCTGGTGGCTATAGAACACTGTCATGTAAATTTGTAAGCATTATGCATGTAGACAGAAATGTAAACACACAAATACATACATACCCTTTGCTCAAGATCGTAACTTTAAAGCTGAAGTAAAGATATCTAGACAAAAATGTACCCATCAAAATAAGCATCTAATACTTACCTGATCCAAAAAAATAATAACAATATAAATGGGACTGAAAATGTAGCAACATTATTAGCAGTTACAGAATCCTCTCCTCAGTCAATGTTTTAATTATTTTAAAATACTACTTATGCTCTGTAAAAATTTCATTATACATCAGATAAGTCTTGCTAATAACAAATTTTAAGTGAAGACTGGGGAACACAATTTTCTAGAAAGATTAACAAATTCTTGGGTAAAAGTATACATAAAGAATTAAATTATATGACCTCTAAATATGTCATCAAATTGCTGTTGTGCTATGAGACAGGTTTAGGTGGACCTTAAACTTCTGTCTCAGACTCCCAAGTGACGGGATTACTCCTGTTTTTATTCCATCAAACTTAGATCAATTATTCAGTAAGTAGCCAAAAAACTCTTAAAATAGTCATGTTTAAATAACAGTATAACTGACTCCATATAAAATTTAAGATTGCAGAATAAACTGAATGATATATTAAAATATATTAATACCTGTGACATGAAATATAGTCAAGTCAATATAATACCCGTTAGTCCATTAAACTACACCTGTAAAATTGTTCATAGCTCAAGAAGTACTCAGACATAAAACAAATTTATTTCAAAACAGCAAAAAAATAAAATTAGCCCTGGATGAAAAAAAAATATGTGTAATGAAAATATGTTATTAGCTAAATATTGTTTGGGAAAAGTCTTTTAAAAAGTTTCATGCTGCTATCACAATAGTAAAATAGAATGTTAAATACAAATAATACCAATTGACAAGAAAATTTAAGCACACATAGACATAGATAAAAAATATATACACATAAACATAAGCCTTTTCTAATACTTAGACTTTTGGAATGGGAAACTTCTATGACAGCTACATGTAGTCCTGAATACTAGGAAGTAATGTGACAACAGGGAGGAAGAGCAAACTTTTCATATAAAGACCCAATAATAATATACACTGTAGGTTTGTGGGTGTGGGTGTGGGTGTGTACACGCATGCGTACATGTATGTGCCTCCACGTGTGGGTACTTGGTCCTGCAGTGGTGTCCTCGTTTGTGTGAGTGCATGAGTGTGTGTGCATGTCTAGATCACAGGACCAGTTGAGGGGACACTGTACACCCTGCGCTTTTGAGATGGGGTCTCTCACTGGCCTGAACCCATTATTAAGTTAGGCTGCCAGGTCAGCGAACCCCGGGGATCTGCCTGCCTCTGGCTGTTCAATGATGAGGATATTGATTGGGATATCCACAGGGCACCATTCCCGGCTTCTGTCCTTTTCCCCTGGGTGACAGGTATGAAACTCAGAGCCTCACACCTTCAGAGCAGGCAGTTTGGGGCAGGAGCTGTCTCCTCATTCCTCACTAGCGGTTCTTTTGCTGGTGTGCAAACTTTAACTTGGCTGCAAGTCTGCCGTGGCCTGAAGAAAGCAGCCATAGGCAATATTTACACAAATGACTGTGGCTGTGTTCTTTAACAAACCCACAGTGAACAACATACTAAAGGTGAGAAAATGAGAGCAGGTCCTCTGAAATCAAGGGGAAGACTGTCCATTCTCATCAGTCCTACCCAATACATCAAATAAACATCAATGAAATATTACCACAATCATTAGGCAAGAGAAAGAAACAGAACACAGCAAAAAGAGCCACATCTCTTCGCAGACTGTCTGATACTGCCTGTGAGAAACCACCAAGACTCCAGCAAGACTCTCAGAACTGATAAACCCAGCAAAGCAACAAGAAACAAAATCAACATTAAAAATTAATAGATTTTCTATGTAACAATTACATTTGCAATAGCATTAGGAGATTAAAATAGAATAACTAGGGATGAAAGTATCAAGGAAATGAAAGGTTGCTACAATCTATAATATGAAAACTTTCTATGTTTATGTATTGGGAGAATTAGTACTATTAAAATAGCCATAGCACCAGAAACAAAAACCCTGCAAATTCAACGCAATCCCCAAGAAAATACCAGTGGAATACTTCACAGAGCGAGAAAGTAAACAAACAAGCAAACAAACAAAAAAGCTGAAATTCAACCATAAGTAAAAGAAACCTCAAAATTCACCAAAGCAAGCGCAAGCAAGAAAACCAATGGCGAATGCATGACAATACCTGATTACAAAATGCACTCATAGTTAATAGAGATAGCTTAACTACTTGATAAAGACAGACATGGAAACCCACGGAATAGAAAACTCACAACTAAATCAATGCAGCAGCAGCTGAGTCTTGACAAGATCCCCCAATACACAGCAGACAAACAAACAGTGCTGAGGAAACTGGACATTGACATGGAGATTGAAACTAAACCCATACCTCTCAAATTTTATAAATACCAGCGGAAAATGCATCATGGACCTTTATGAAAGACTTGAAACTAATAGTTGAAAAAAACAAGAGAACTCGTCAAGATTATAGCAAGGATTTCCTGAATAGGACTCCAATATCCTAGGGAACAAAAGCAAGAATTTAAATATTGGATTATATAAACTTTCCAACTTCTTCACAGCAAACAATCAACAGAATGAATGGACAACTTAATTGTCTTTGCCAGATATTTGTCTAACAGCATTAACGCACAGAATGCACAAAGAAATCAATAAACTTCCTTAAAGATTTGTTTCTAAGCATGTGCATATTTGTGTGCATGTCTGTGCATGGAAAAACAAGTACCCAGGGAAGCCAGAAGTTAGCATCACATCCCCTAGAGCTGGAGTTACAACTGGTTGTGGGTTCTGGAAAGTGGACTCTGGTTAACCACTAAGCCATGTATCAAGCTCTCTAATACACTTTTAACAACAAAGAAGAGTAATCAATCAAAAATGGAAAAATGATCTGAACAAACACTTTAAAAAAAGGACAAACGAAAAAGCAAAAATAAAAATATAAGTGGCTAATAAATAAATGAAATATGCTTACACTTTAGCCACCAGAGAGATAAAAATCATAACTACACTGAATTTTTTTTCACAACAGTGAGAATGAATGGCTGTTACATTATTATTATTATTATTATTATTATTATTATTATTATTATTGTTGTTGTTGTTTTAAGGAGAGGGTAAGAAATGTTGGTGAGCCAGGCAGTGGTGGTGTGCACCTTTAATCCCAGCACTCGGGAGGCAGAGGCAGGCGGATCTCTGTGAGTTCGAGGCCAGCTTGGGCTACAGAGTGAGTTCCAGGAAAGGCGCAAAGCTATACAGAGAAACTCTGTCTCGAAAACAAAACAAAACAAAACAAAAATGCTGGTGAAGACATAGGGAGAAAGGAATCCTAACACATAATTGGTGGGAAAGTTAACACTGCCACTATGGAAAATAGTATAGGAGTTATTTTTAAAAACAAAACAAAACAACACCAAAACCCCCAAGAAAACTAGAGTATGACTCAGTTACACTACTGGTGGGTATTTAGTTGAAGGAAATGAGGCTCAAACATAAAGTTTATTGTGTCCCATTAGGCAAGTTGTGGAATTAAACTGGGCACCTTGTCAACAAATGAACAATAAAAAAACATGGAACATATACATAATAGCATATATTCAGCTAAAAAAATGAAATCATGTCATTTATAGAAAATGGATGGGAGGGTATTATGTTAAGCAAAATATATTACATAATCCAGATCTCAGAAAAACAAGTATCACATGATTTCTTTCATCAATGAAGCTTAAAGAAAAACAAAAATTAAAAAAAAAATAAAGATGATCCAAAAGAGGAGGGCCTATAAAGGAAGGAGAAAGTAGAGAGAGGGAAGAGAAAGGAAAAGGGGCAGATGGGGTGAAGAGATAATCAAAGCCCAGTGTCCCACGTATGGAAGCCACGGGCAAAATGAACTAATCTGCATAACTAACAACATTTATGACTGAAAAACCTTACATTTATAAAACAAGTATGGTACAAGATTTAGGTCTTGGCATATTGGTTTAATTTTATGTACAAAAGGGCCTTTCTCATTAGTAATGATCAAAAAATTGTACAGGATCTGAGCTGGGAAGATAGCTTAACTGGTTATATCCTTGACCTGCAAACAAGTGGACCTGGGTTCCATGCACAGAGTTCAGCTCAGAAGGAAATCCATGCGTGGTGGTGCACACTGGCAATTCCAGCGTTGGGGAAGTAAAGACAGGTGAATAACTTGGACTCAATGGCCAGCCAGCTGAATTTAGTAAGTTCCAGGCCAATGAGAAACTCTGTGTTAAAAAAAATGAGGTGAATGAAGCCTGGGGAGCAACAACCAAGGCTAACCTCTGGTCTCCACACAGATGCACATATGTGCATGTGAATACACATATATACACTCAAACTATATGATTAGATTTGTGTACTATTATTTATATTTAACAGACCACTACAAGCCCTAAGAATAATAATAATCTACATTCACTATATTTAACTATAGCTATCAAATTTCCAATCTCCAGGCTAACTCTTCCTTCCAAATAATCACCACTTATAGAATGTACCCAAGGAAAAACTTCTGATTCTAGCCATAAACAATAAATCTCAATGGATCACATTAGCTAACATGCTTGAATAAATAACCCCTCAACTAGTAACTTTGAAATCTAGGAGAATATGCTGTGGGACAAATGAACACCATACCATAATCAATATGCCTTATAGGAAGTCTTGGAGAGGAAGAGTCACTGATAAAGAAACTTGCCATAAAGAATTCCCCACTGTTAGGTTTCAAACTCTGGACAAAAGGCTGAGGTGCCTATTTACTATATCAAAGCGGACCCTGGCCTCCAGCTTCTTCCAGCTTCCCTCAGTCTCTATGTGTTACAGGGACCTCTGGGCTGGCATACCCCGCCCCCTACTGCTGTGGGATGTTCTGTATGCTATGAACGTGTGTTGCTCTGATTGGTTGATAATTAAAATGCCAGGCAGAAAGCATAGGTGGGATGAGCAGAGAAGGAGAATTCTGGGAAGAGAAAGGCTGAGTCAGGAGAAGCCAGCCCACCATCCAGGGAGCAGCATGTAATGGCACACAGGTAAAGCCATGGAATCCTTGTCGACACATAGATTAACATAAATCGGCTGAGTTTAAGTGTAAGGGCTAGTCAGTAGTTAGCTTGAGCTAATGGCCAAGCAGTTTTAATTAATATTAAGCCTCTGTGTGATTAATTTATAAAAGGCTGCGGGACTGTGAGTGAGAGATTTGTCCTGACCTCGGGTCAGGGGGGACACAGAAAAACTTCAGCTACACCCTACCCTAAACTTCTCCAGCCAAAGGGCTGGGCTGCCTTTCCCCCAGCCGTCCTACCCTATGTGATCCAACCATTTTGTTCCCTCGACTCTACTTCCTTTTGGGCCTCCTGGCTGCTGCTCTTGGTTCCCCTCTTCCCTCCCCACCATCCTCACATGGCTCAGGGTCACGTCCACTCCCCACTCTCCCCACTCTCCCGACGCCCCTGTCTCTGCCTAGTTTCCCTTTTATCTGTAACAAGCTTTCTCCTCCATCACACTTAGCTATAGTCACGCCCTTTCCTTTCCTTTTTTCATTTACTCATCAGCAAATAAATTGTTCTTTGTTGGACTTTTACCCAATCAAAGGAAAGTAATCCAGAAATAATATTTTTGTTTCATCCAAATTTAACCTTTTCCCCCCACTTCCCCTTCTTGGAATGAAAAACAATTTATGGCCGGGCGGTGGTGGCGCAGTTCGAGGCCAGCCTGGGCTACCGAGTGAGTTCCAGGAAAGGCGCAAAGCTACACAGAGAAACCCTGTCTCGAAAAACCAAAAAAAAAAAAAAAAAAAAAAAAAGAAAAACAATTTATAAGATCAAGCCAAATGGAAAGGGAATTGATTGGACAAAGAATGGACCTTAAAGTTATATATAGGCAAGTAAAGATAGGTCAACCGATAAATTGGTAATAGATAGTTTTTGTCTTGTTTTGTTTGAGACAGGCTCTCATAACATAGCTCAAACTGGACTTGAACTCACAGTCCTCCTGCTGCAGCCTCCTGTGAGTTATTATTCTAGTAATGTGCTTTCAGCTCCATCTCTGCTCATTTTACAAAAGAAAACTGTGACACAGTAAATTTCTGTTTCAGTTTGCCTCTATAACACGGCAGGTAACTAACACAGCATATGCAAATGTCTGAGCAGTTCAAGTCTTAGACTTGTTAACAATGCTAATATTGACCTGTATTATAACAAATGCAAACAAAAAATCATTCCCCCAAATTATTGTGATATGATTACTACTCATATTGGTTTCCTTTATATTTTTGATTCCAACATTTTAAGAGTCTTATGAGCTTTTGGTTATAAAATAAAATTATATTATCCAAGGCTTTAAATCATAATTTAAATCAATAATGACAACACTATCTCAAACAAAAGACATATAGAAGAAGATAAACATATGGGGGTTTGAATTGGGAAAACATATAGAGAAAAGAAAATGTTTGCTACTTAAATTAAGGACATATTGTTAAATTAAATGATAGTAAACCCTAAACGTGATGCTTCCAATGCAGTAACAATTTCTTTCCAAATATACATGTTGACCTCCTAAAACATAATCATATATTTGGGTCACGAGCTGGGTTAAACTAGTAACATTTATGCAGCCATACTGTAAATAAGGATAAAGAAGCAGAGGAGAGCTTTAGGGGGTGTAGACACTAATTTTGAATCACAACATACACAAAAAGAAAAAATAAAATTTATATATTTTATTCATGGTGTCTAAATAAACATTTCACAAACTGGCATTCAAATATGTAATCAAACTTCGGATCGTCATTAGTTGGAAAGTTATTTACAACGGCAAAAGGAGATATTTACAAGTATGGGTTTTAAACCTTACTCATGCCCAGCCACCAACTTGTGCCTCTTTTCCCAAGTTGCTAATTGGTCAAAGACATAAGAACCACAAAGAAGAATGCCATGCTGTTTAACCCTACTTCAGACACTGAAGGAATGATCCACAAACAGGGAAACCTAAAAAATGGATAGTAATAATGAAGAATAAAACTCAGCTGAGGTCACTCTGAAGAGAAAGAAATTGGAGGACGAGATGAGTAGGTATCAGGCAGCTAACTTCATCTGGATGGAATATAACCTCCCAGTAGCTCCTATATGAATACAAGTTACACCGAGGAACCTAAAGAGAGCTTGAAAGTAGATTGAAGTGGTCTTCACTTACAATCTCCACATTCTTGTCTTATCCTCATCTCAACCCTCTAGTCTGTTTTCTCTATGTCATCCTTTGCATGCTGGACCCATTTTTGGCTTTTAAATGTGTCACAGGTATTCTGTAAGGTTAAGAGTGTGTTGGGATGGGAGACAGGAATATTTCATTCTAAATTCCTCAGACAGCTTAGGTATTTATCTGGTCAAAATGTTATACAAGAGAAACCTGCAAGCTTTAGCTACTGTCCTATCCTCAACATCTAGAGGCCTACTAAAGGAATGTTTTGTAAACATTCCTTAAAAAAATGGATTGCAGGATGTGAAATCTAACAGCCCTAGATTAAGAATATTATGGATAATTTCTCTCTTATGCAAGTCAACTATGTTGTATTATAAATTTATTACGCCATTATAGTAACTAGGGAGTAACTTTAATGCAACATAATGAAGTGTGTTGGTCATATGGTTACTTTAAGATGAATTTTTAACTTTATTACATTTTTTATTCCTGTATTAATAGACATCATTAAGACATTAAATCTAGACTTGATTAGAACTATACAAAAATGTGTGGTTTTGGTCTATAATAATATTAAGAGGAAGCTTTAAATAGTTGAGGAACTCATGATTTAATTAATATTATATTTTGGCAATGGGTTTAGGATTTTATGACAAAATCTCTCCAACCTTATAATTATTATCCTTTGGTTATATAGTTAGAGATAAAAATTCAGATCACTGCTGAACAAGTGATCTCTCAATTTAGTTATGCCAAGACCCAGATTTCCGTAACTGTTAAAACAACTCATCTCCTACATGAGAAAACGAGTTGTTCCTAGTTTTTTGCTTATTTTTCCCTCTCCATGGTAGTTTTTGTTTTGGTTTATTGGGATTTATTTGTTTACTCTTGAAATGGAAAGTATTCCATCTTAGCTGGCCATTATTTTTATTCTTCTGTTAAATGAAAGTACACATGTGTGCATGCAAGCACATAAGTACAAATACACACAATTTTAATTTTAGAATTTTCTCTTTAAACAATCCTGGGAATGTCCATTATTCAAACATCTTACTTGGTAGTTGGTTAGAGATTACTGATGTATTAAATGCAATGTCAAAATTGTAATGTAAAATCTATGAGTTTGCTAATAATAAAGTAAGTAAAAAGTAGATATTTTTCTGAAAAATAAGCTTTTTGCATAATTTGAGCTAGATTATGAAAAGTACTTTTAATTTCCTTCAAATTACAAAAGTGATGGGGGGGAGGTGGGGGGACCTGGAGGGAAGCGGGAGAAGAGGAGGGAGGGGGAGCTATAGTTGGTATGTCAATTGAAAATCAATTTTTAAATAAAATAACATGTAAAAAAGGGGAAAAATTACAAAGGTGATGTCTCTAAAACAATACAATTCTTAATATTTAAATGACAACAAATCTAAGGATGTATATATGATTTAGCCAATGCCTCATTAAATGACATAATTTTCACACTACAAATATATCTTAGTGAACCTATTATATGTGAATTTAATTCTAAAAAGGTTAAAAAACAGTATTTCTTCTTTTTAAAAATTTTATTAGATTTATTTATTTAGTTATTTAGTTGCATGGGGGTAGGAGGGACATACAAAAACTACTGTATGCTGGGGAGTTCAGAGACAAATTGTTGGAGTTGGGTCTTCTCTTCTCATGATGTGGGTCCTGGATATGGGACATGAACCATCTGGCTTGGTGGCAATGCCTTTATCCACTGAACCATCTCACAAAAAACCCCACCAAAAGGTCCATGATTATTTTTAAGTTTCTGGATTTATATTGATCATACTAATTTTACTATTATTCTCATAATCACATTTTTATATTTCAAAAAAATCATGCTTCAATTAATATTCTTTTTGAATTATGATTTAAATGTTTTCCATATATTTACTTATCCCTGAATTTCTTATTTAAGGAAATGTCTATACATAACTTTCACTCACTTTTCTATTAAAGCTTTTCAAGTAACTTAGGTCCCAAGGTTCTCAATATTTTCTCTAAGCTGTAGCAAATGTGTTTTCCCAACATGCTGTGTTTTTACTTGTGATTTTGATAGTATGTTTACAGTGACCACACTAGTCAGTTCTCTAATTTCTTTGACTGTAGTTTTTAAGAAGGTGTTCTTTTTTTAGACTGATAAACTTTTATTCTCCTATGAATACATATAAATCTGAGCCAAGGGTTGTAGAACAGTGGTATAACATGTGCTCAGGATGTGTGAGGTCATGAGTTCAATACCCATGAACCCCATCCCCAAATATAATCATTCTGTTAAACTAGCTGGAGTTCATTACCAAAACTAAGTAGTGTTTGGGAGCCAGCCAAGCTCACCTTCCTAGCGAGTGGACTAAAATTACATCTCTCCGACTTCAACGCTGCTGTTCTATCCTACTCGGACATTGTTTCAGAAATGAGAAAGCTCAGGAGTGCAAGCACTGAAGCTGTGATGCAGTCTTATGTGACAATTACATTCTACACTAGCAGCTACCAACCAATACACCTGTGACATATATAATATGTATTATATATTATAATGATATATAAGTAATTAATAGCAATGTAAATAAGAATAATAAGTAATAATAAAAAATATATAAATAAAAAATAATTCCATATAACAGAAAGAATGGTTCCATATATTTTCCCACACATTTTGGGTTGAGCAATTATTAGGTTACAGTGACAAAGAAAATAAACTTCAACATCACTGAAGATGTGAGTCAAGGCTAATGAAGTTACTAACCTTTTACTGGTTAACACTTCAGTGAGCTTTAGAAAAGCATTAACCCATCTACCCTACCGCTGTAATCCACCATAAACTGCTAGTCACAAAACTTGCTGACAGTATTTCCTCTATCAGAGCTTCTGCTTGGCTCCTTCTCTGCTGATCGTTCTTTTGTTCATCGCTTTGGACAGAATGCACTAATCTTTACTTACCCCATGTTTACTGAGTTTGTCGAATCTAAACAATGAGGTAAGTACAGACCAAGACCTTGTTTGCAGCGTTATGACTGCATCAGAGTTGGAGAGCCTACACTTCACCAGGACAGACCTATCTCCCCACCACAGGGTTAAAACGTATGCCAAGAAAGACTTCAGATTACATTTACCGAATAACAAAACCTGTTTTCTAACACTATTGGAAGCCAATAAAACATTTTTCTCTATACATTTTTAAAATTTATGTTTTGGGAATTTTATACATGAGTATATCATTTCTAACTTTCCCTCTCTTTTCTTTAAATTCTAATTCATGTGCCTACTAGACACCACTTACTCTTCCATGGAGCACCGCCTTCGTTATCAGCTCTCTCTTCTCAGAATCTCTGAACTCTCCAGGAACGTTACTTCCACCCTCTGTCTGTTGCAATAAATCCTTTGATAACGTCTAAATGAACCTCTGGATTTTTTCCCTTAGAGTAGCATAATTTCCCCTTCTCATTTTGCCACTACAAATTATATAGAGCATTTCTTTCATCTACCCAATACTCATTTCCTTCTTAAAAAGTCCAATCTATTTTGTTTAAAAATCATGACCTTTGTTCTCTTGAGCTCCCTGCTTTGATTGGAGGCATTCTTAGCTTTCCTGGTGGACTCTGACATGCCATCCTTGTCTCTAACCTGCAGTGTGGTCCCAGCTTCTCAACAGAGGGTCCATTTCTCTTTTACCCAGAATGGAAAGCTGACCCTACAATACTAGCCGACAGAAAGTTGTTCCAAGGTTATAACATCGCACACACACACACACACACACACACACACCCCACACACACACACACTATGGTATGAGTGGGTAAGAGAGACAGAGCCCCAAAACAGTACCCTTATTTTCCAGGCCGGCATTTCTGCATCTCCTTGTTTACTTTTCTAATCCCATGTAAATCTCTTTGACGCTTATTCAATACCAAAGCAAATTTCACACATCTCTTCATCCATCATGGACCCTCAGTAACTTCAATCACCTATGTAAAGTTCTAGCATTAAAATATATTTGCCTTCCCAACTGCCATATATGTTCTACCTCAGAAACCCATTCCTGGTTCCTGGGACCAAACTTGCTCTCTTTACATTATCTGTAAATGTCTAACACACAAAAAATTAAATACCAGATTAAGCTCTGATAATAATCTCCTCTTTGATTTGTCTTCAGTATCATATTAAATTAGTTATTTCACCAAATCTTTTCTCCTTCAGAAATTTTTGGAAACCTGCGTTTACCATGACTTCATATGACTTTCCCTGCTCATTTCTCAGCACATTACTTAAGCTTGCCTTGTCATGAACCCTACATTCCTCCTTCTCTTCCACCTTCTTTTGTAACTCTTCGTCAGTGCATCTTGGATCCAATTCTATCAGAGCTGTGGCAGTAAGTCACAGAGTTTAAGGGAAACAATGCCATCATGAATCTAGGATCTCTGCATATCTGCTTGGTGAGCATCTTCTTCCAAGCCCCGAAGTAGCTGTTCTTTATAACTTCCCTACAGCACCAATATTGTTTCCCTGTTTCCACATCAATTTGAAACATACTTTATAGAAATAGCCAACATTTTCTAACTTTTAATATACAACTTGATATAACAAGTATTTTTGAACTAACCCCAATTCTGACAGACATGATCATATCATTTTTTGGGATTCTCATATAATAATAGTGTCTATAAGTAATTACTGCAGTTATTTGTTAGACAGAGTATGCAGCTGTTTTTGTTTGCCGTGGTCTTTCCAACATCCAGTATGGTCCTACAAGCATTTGTTAATGACAAAGAGTCAACCTCCAGCTCCTCCACGAAGTCCTCTATGTAAATCTGTTTAAAATCGATTTTACTTGAATTTGTAACTTTTTTGAACACAGTGTCCAAACCATCCATATTGGCATATTTACATAGCATATTATCCTCATCTATTAATTACTAAGTATTAGGAATCAGTAAATAAATTCAATAAACTTTCTTCATAGCCTGTGTTAGGTCTTTGGCATCCTCATATCCTAGAACAATGCTGGTCATGATATAACTAAAAAGCTTTTTTCAAGTTATGTAAAAATGGAACAAATCAAGTTTTAAGGGTAAAATAAGTTTGGGAGTAAATTATGATTAACTTATTAAATTAATCTAGCTGACTTTCTCCCATAAATACTCACATGTATACATATACGCATGTATGTACCTTTTACATCTGATTATTTTTCTAGTTATAGAAAAACAACATATACACATTATATGAAATTCACTATTTTACTTTTATCCATCAAATTGAAGCATCTGCTGTAAAAAGTTGGAATATACTTTTAAAACCTGAAAAATTAAATATTTTCATATATTAGAAAAGTGAAAATTTATGAAATGAGTAAAAAAATAGTAAGATGTTTCCAGGAAAAGTTAGATTATATGAAAAGAAAAACAAAGAAAATCAGTAGGAGAGACAGACCTGTGTATCTTTTCCTTGTGGAATCCACTTCTTCTGTGGTCACAGCATATAATGAACAGACATAGACAAAGGAGATGGGTGTGAGTGGATGAACTCAAAGGTAACGTGACACTGGAGGGAAGAGCCCCAAGTCATTGAGAGAAATCCTGTGCAGTCGTAGGGAAGATAACAGTCAAATGCACAGCATTAAAAAAGGCAAGAACTGATGGCAAAGAAGGCACGTAGCTACAGGTTAGCAGAAGGAGAAAAATAAAGTTAGTGCATAGAAGAGAACCTCAAATTTAGTTACTTAAGTACAGCCAATCTTGAATACTGACACTGAAGAAAAATACCATTAGTAAAAACAGACATATTATTTGTATGTCCACATTTTTTAGACATTGCTGAGTCAAATTAAAACCTGTGAAAATGTCTTCAATATTCAAGTATGTAAAGAAAGAATTTGAGTTATTTCATTAAAAAGAGCTGTGTCCCACCCAAACTGTGATGTTTCTCCAATTAATCAGGAAAAAAGTTTGTCTATCAGGCCAATATTTCATTAAATAATTTCACTCTAGTGAAATATTTAAATAAAAATTACAAATTACTACATAACTCATTATAAGCACAGTAGATGAAATATAAGGTTGTAGTTTATCACTGAACACTAAAATTGTCATTAATTTTGAGAAATTTCTTTTGACTATATTCCTTTATAATAAATAACTACTTACTCAGAAAATTCTTACAAATATCATAGTATAGATTGTTATTACAGTTTCTTTTAACATTTACCCTTGCAAACCACTATTGACTACAATGGATAAGGCATACATTTAAGAAATAATACTTTTCTAACTACTACTTGAGAAGTTGAAAAGATATTGGTTTATACAGCAATTTGAAATTAAGAAAAAAGTCAATGAAACTAAGCTTTCTAAGAAAATCTTTCAACATATTGGTGAGGTAGCGTTACCACAACTATCACAGTGAAATAACAACACAAAGTCATAATCTCCTATTGAAATCAAATCCTCTTTCCTGAATCCAATACACAGAATTCTTAAATACCACGCTATGTTCTAGATAAATTGAATTATGGATTTTGAGTTATTTATAAAGGAAAAAACATGTTGGAATACAAATATATTAGAGTTTTAAGTCCTGAGGTAATTAATTATTAAAACAAATGCTTCTTTTCATGGATGGCAAGAAAATGAAATCTTTCTATTACAAGAAAAGTACTAAAAAGTCTTAGAAAAGAAGAAAGAGAAACAACTGGAAAAGGAATGACATTTGATACCTAGCAATGTTTTCTTTATTGTGTAAGCATATTTTCATGTATAAAATCGGACACTCCTCACAATTGTATTTCAAACTAGAGGCCCCTAACATGATTGAACACAAGAAAAAACAATCCGTGCCCTTCTGAAACGTACCCATGTACATGTATGTCAAAGAGCTGCAAGCTGTATGCCCCTTTCCATTCCCATTTCACCCATATTGTGAAGGTAATGTAAAAAGTTAGATATAGTAATAGCATAGGCCCATGCTGGAGTCTGTCTGTCACATTATTATTCTTTGATATGACATTTTTATAAACATTAGCAACAATGCTAAAATAGTTAAAAGGATAACATGTTAAAAATTAATTGGTAAGAATTGGAAGATTGTTTACAGATACAACATCTCATTTTTTTTTTTTTGTAGAAAACATGAATTGCAATTAATTAAGCTTCCTTTTCTTCTAAGCATTTTCCTGCACACTGGATTAATTGATATGGTTAGCATACTATACACTGTTTTGTAAATGACAATTTCTTCTCAGTTTCACCATCAGTATAGTAAATAGCGGAGACATAGAGAGCTCAAGTGAACTTACCCCAAATCACAAAACAAGTACAGCGGCATGATCAGTAACAGAACAAATGTTTTCCTCATTACCGGGCTAATTTTCTACTCAATGCTATCTGACCCAAGAACTTGTGAGACAAGATATCAAACAATGAAGAAACAAAGAACCAGTCCTCTCACCGTGAGACCTGAACTGGACATTTAGTAAAAGAATTTCACATCACAAATGTTCAAGTAGCCCAGGATGCTTTCATTTTATGAGATCGGTCAGGACCTACATTCTCAGAGACAATTATTTAATACAAATTTTGTATTATTCATAAAAGGAACAAAAAAGATCTATCTTGACAATCTCACTACTGACAGGAAGTGTCCATTAAACCACTTTCATTATTTATGTATCTATGATACAGTGATGAACAGGTCAAAAGAGTACATATAAAATATAACTCAGGCAGACAGAGTCATCACACGAATCAGCAAACCTCCATGTACAATCAGTTCCCAGCTCTGTGGAAAGCTTTCTTGCCTTCCTTGGGGTTACAATTACAAATGTATTATGTGTTAAAACAGTCTCGTTTAAAAGAAACACTTAAAATCACAAATCAGTCTTCAGCGATATGAACTTTTGTCAAGCTAACAAACTGAAAGGTTCTGTACATGTATGGTGATGAAGAGCAGATGCCACTGTCCCCTTGAGTAAGCTGTGTGTCAGCTGCTAGGTCCCCATGTGCCAGTGTTCTTAATGAGTTATTAAAAAAAATGAAGTGGGGAGATGGTGTGAGGTAAGATGGAGAAGGAAATGGGTGGAATAAGTATAGTTTGTTGTATCCATGTGAGAAAGTCTTAACAATAAAGTAAATTTTTAAAAGTTTTGTGTATCCCCTCTACACTTCCCATTTCTGTAGCTTTCACTTGATCATCACCAGGACACAAATACTATCAGTGCTGTCAGTCAACGAGCAGTTACCACACCCCTCTACCACCAGCACACCAGGATCTTCATTTAACCATAATCTGTTAAGAGTGATCACAAACAGCAAAAAGTACCCTGTATTACAAGTGTGGACTTCTGTCACAGTTATGGCTACAACTCTGTTCTAGACTTAGCAAATACAAAGAGTTTATAACTATGTAAAAGTATCTTTCAAGAAATATTTTTAAATGTAAAAACCATCAAGCTGTAAATCAGAAAAGGACTTGAGTCTAACTCAAACAAAATATACACACATACATACTAAAAAAACTAGATACTTTGGCTAAATATTCAGATATTTTGGCTTTTACAATAAAAAAATCTACCATATATTATTTTAACAAACCATATTTGGTTCAGTTAAGACGTTGAAAATGTGCATATCAACCCCTGCTATGCAAAATTTTAAGCAAATCAAAATGTCTTTCCTTGTAAATGTTTTATATTCTCAAATTTCTACTGAACATATGTGAAAAATTCAAACAGACATCATAAGAAACTTTACTTTAAAAAGCAGATAGATAAGACCTGCAATTTTCACCACAGGCACTGAGTATCCTTCTAACGCTCTGTTGATGAGCTCACGATGTTCCCACTCATCACCACTCAGAGAAGCACATTACAGTTAGTACTGTTGCTGGAGGGACTGTACTTGAGTTAGCAGACATCCTTGAAGAACAAGTATTATATTCAAATATTTCCAACACAATGAAAAAGAAACATGAAGGGTTTAAGTTTTTTCGAGAGTAAAGCTAACAACAGAACGTGATTTTATTGATTCAGAGATTTACAATGACATCTGTAAGAGATGTATATTTCCAAAACAAGCCTGGATGAGTACACACTCAAGCAGGATGGTCTTAGAACAAGTCTGGAGGCACATAACTGGATTCTGGAGTTTGTATGAGGTCCTGAAACCAGGCCCTTGAGAATCAAGTGCTGGCTTTATTTATTTCTAAGTAAACTAAAAGCACTTAAATCTAAAGCTTATCTGTTCATTTGTATCTTATTAAACATTAACTTATTTGCCTTACAAAGGTTTTTCTATCAAGAAAAATAAATTAATTCTATCAAAGTCCATAAATTATCAGACAATATGTAAAAGTAACTAAGAATAGAATCCTAATTAATCTTCCCAGATTTAATGGATAAAATATCAAATTAGAAGACTAGTTTAGAATTATTCTTTAGATTGAATAAATTATAAAATCCTTTCAAGAAATCTCAAGGTATTCAAAACTAAAAAATAAGAACATAAAATATGAAAAATACCCAAGAAAAATTTCATGTGTAAATTTAATATAATAAATCACCCCAAATAGATAAATTTATAAAGTATAATTCTAAAGATAAATTGAAGAAAAATCCCTATCTTCATATTAGTTAGAAATTCTATAGGTGTTATGATACAGACACATTTATATTGGAAAAAGCCCAGCACTCAAAACATACAAGGCTAAAAGTAGAACTTACACAATTGCTAATGCCACGGCAACTGGCTGAGCCTAAGTGGGTACACTGAGTACTGTTGAGTCAGAAAGATAATATATACCACTCCAATATCGCATTTCATTAACTTGATTTAAAAAACAAAGAAACAGACACAAAGCAAGAAAAGGCCCATAGACTGATTTTCAGACAAGACAGCAAACAAGGGTACCAATGTGGTTTCAGAGTAATTATCATATATGAAGGCAATTCAAAAAGGTTCTTAGATATAACACACCTCACACATAGAAAGTGACAAATTAAGACTAATAACCCACTTATGGATAGTATTAATTTATCACCAAATATATTAGAAGTCACTAAAGGGCTATTTTCACACATTTTGAATGATTTAAATCCAAGACTATCTTTCAATGACTTTCTCATGTGAAAATCGATGAGCTTGTAGTATTTCCAAGCATTTATTAAATATGATGAAGTTACCCAGTTAGCTCTCTCAGCGCATTTCCTGTGTGGCAAACACAATATAAAGCTAAACTATTTTATGTAGAAATATGCTTATTTCTCAGAGGGCATTTCTATTTATTGTTAAGTGCAGATAAACTCACAAAGCAATATAAATCAAACAATTTAATATTTGTTTTCAATATTTAATAGCACTCATTGTGTTAGTAATGATCATAGCCCTCTTGTCTGCAATAGGATTGCTCATTGAGCCGGGTTGTGGTGGTACACACCTTTAATCCAAGCATTTGGGAGAGAGAGGCAGGCAGATCTCTGTGAGTTTGAGGCCAGCCTGGACTATAGAGTGAGTTCCTGGACAGCCTAGGATACACAGTGAAACACTGTCTCGAAAAACCAAACATAAAAAGATTGCTCATTGAAAAAATAAACAATATATTATCAATGATTATGAATCTTTCATTTATATTAAGAATATTTAGGGCTGGGCCTTGCCTAGCATATGTTGGACCTTACATTCAGAACTTTAAAAAAAAAAAAAGCTTCATTAAATTTACAGCCTAAACCAAACCTAATGGGATATGCTAAATAAGGAATATAAATGAGTAAACAGTAAATTCTGGGGATTAAATTTGTATTCAAATTGTTGTATTTTATACTCTCCAGATCTGCAGCTATCTATCACATTAGATTTTGTTGTTTTGTTTTTGTTTTTTTGAGTCAGGGTTTCTAAGTGTAGCCCTGGCTATCTTGGAACTTACTCTGCAGACCAGGCTGGCCTCCAACTCACAGAGATCTGCCTGCCTCTGCCTCCCGAGTGCTGCACTATCGAGTGAAGTAAACCATTCCTTTCTGGTAGTATTGAAGAAATCTTACTCGGAAGTGTTACAAAATCTCTAAAGGGCTAAGAGTTGATGTTGTTCCACATTCACCCAAACATTTAGTTTCTAAATCTATATCATCAAATTAGTAATTTAGTCCTAAAGAGTTTATCACATTTATTGTTAACATACGTCCTAAAAATGGCAAAATTCCCAGCATTATAAATAATTTTTGTATAAATTTTCAGAGAAGGACAACTGAAAAGAAGAACACTATATATTCCTGATATGCCAAGAACTTCCCATCTCTCATTTAGGTTCATACACTCAGCAACTTTTTCTAATGCCACATTTTACCACAATCAATGTCTGATAGGGAATTCTGATAACTCATGAAAGATGATCTTTTAATTTTAGTGGATAAAGCCATATCTGAGAATTGATTTTAGATTTACCTAAAGACAAATTACTCCAAGCATGTCATCCATAAAATTTGGGATTATAACGTGCTGTTGAAAAGGAATCAGCACCAAATGGTAAGGTTTTATTTTCCTCCCATTATATCACTCTAAAGTCCCACATTAAAAATACCCTCTATATATCCATCTTGTCTTTTAAAATTATAAAAAAGTTTTGGTACATAAGTATTCAACATTTATTCTCTTTCCTTAGGATATTGCATAACTAATTCCTTAAATTTAGGGTTTGGATTTAGACAATCAATTGTCATAATATAGTAAAACTCACAAATGTCGAAACATAAAATTTAAATCATTATAATATATGAAGTAATCAGTAATTTTCTCCTTGTAAGTAGGTTTTGTTCAATTAAAGCATGTAGGTAATTATACATATATTTATGTATGGTATATACTCACATGTATGTATAGATATATACTCACATATATAAGTATGAATAAACTAAAAATATTTAAATTAATCTTTGAAATTTAGTGTTTGTAAGACTTAAGTTCTTGGCAAACATGCATGGCATTGTGATTTTGATACAGCAATAGAGATTTATATGGCCACAAACACTATGTATCAGGTATGATGCCAAATACTTGTTTTTGACCAAGGATAATCCACATTACATAACACAGCAAGGAGAATTATTCAATTTGTTTGTTTATAGTGGTAAATCTAGCACAGAATCTTATCAACAAAAGCAAGAGCTCTGCTACTGGACTAAATCTTTAGCTTGAGAGATGCTTTTAAGGGGTAGTTTTGAGTATATAAATCATAATATAAATTAATTTTACATTTGTATTTATATTTCAGTCACCTTAAACGTTTTAAGATAATTACTGTTTTCAAGTAAGCTGACTCTTCAGTTAAGAGATAACGAGCATAAGAATTCTATTTACAGCTCCAATGAACACATTTAAATTCTTCAAATGAATTTCATTTTATTGTACTTTCACTTGAATTTGGCATCTCTCCTGGCACGCTAGACTTACTATGTAATAAGCTTTCCCAAGCACTCTATTCTTCTTCATAGCTCCTGTCCTACTTACAGCATCCCAGCATCTACTTCCTAACACAATTGTGTATGTCACCAGACATGGGCCCTTTGTCTCTCCTGTGTCCTCATCAGCCTTAAAGTTAGCACACAATGGGATGGTAATAAATATTCGTGAATGAACTATTTTAACTTATACTGATATATTTGAACTATAGGATCTTAAGCTCTGAGAAAAAAATAAGTCAACACATAAAAATACACTGTTATATTTTTGGTTGTGAGCCTAGCCTTTAATCCCAGCACTCGGGAGGCAGAGCCAGGCAGATCTCTGTGAGTTCGAGGCCAGCCTGGGCTACCAAGTGAGTCCCAGGAAAGGCGCAAAGCTACACAGAGAAACCTGTCTCGAAAAACCAAAAAAAACAAAAAAACAAAAAAAAAAAAACAAAAAAACAAAAAAACACTGTTATTGGTCCTACAGTCATTGAAAATAATCTATCTCATGAAAACGTCACTCAAATATTTTAAAATTGATAAAATCTTATTGTACACTCATGTTTCTAATTCTAAATTAAAGTACTTCTCATTATTGAACTGATCTTTACCATTTGCATTTCTTTCCTTTATTCCTCCTAAAATATGGGGGTGGGGTCTGCAAAAAAGTAAGAAAGAAGAAAGGAAAACAAAATACTTCAACACACTGGTAAAACCAATGATTGGAAGAGACACCCTTGGAACTCAACTGTTCCATCCTTTTTCTTTCATGTCATAGCCAGTAACTCTGACTCCAAAAGTTGCAAAGAAATCATTACAGTAGAGCTATCCATTGCCTAGCATTTGTAGAATAAAAATAGGAATGCATAAAAAGACAAAACTGAGTAACTGTACTGAGCTTTCTCAGTCTTGTTGGAGAAGTGCGGTCTTCTCCATTAAGCCACCATCAAACACATAAAGCAGACGTTCACTTGTGCTACACTGTCATTTTCCCTTTAAATGAGGGTTTTCTTTAAAACCACGAGGTTAATTTTATCAACAAATAATGGTTAAGTAGTTGTAATCTACATGGGATCCACACACGGTCAAGTTCACATCAAAATGAGAAATGAGGTACAAGGACACGCGCATTTCAAAAGCATGAAATGCAATGTTCACAGCCTCATGCTTTCACGTGGGTTCCAAGCCTGACAAACCTGGCTCAGGTTGGAGTGTCTGTGTCGGCAAAGCCTTGTCCTCACTTAGTGTACCTAGCGTCGCTCCCTGCTGGTCTTCCCATGTAACTTCTAGTGTAGATAAAACAAACAAAACAAAACACGTCATCAGCGCTTGTCAGAAACAAAGAACATCACAAGAACCTAAAATACTTCAGGAATCGGGATTATTTTAGAGATACATTCTCCAACATATTATATAAGTTGTTAAAATTTTAAATATAGGAATTTGATATCGTGCAGATTGTTTTTAATGGATCTCAAGATCTAAAATATTAAATTATACTTTTTGTAAATTTTTCAATTTATTTTTAATAAAATGAGTGGATTCAAAGTATGAAGAGAATAATTGAGAATTTAAATGGCTTGATAGAGAGTATACTACTTTACTTTGTTGATATAAAATGTGAATTTGTTTAAGAGTTAAAAATTATTAGGAATTGTTTTATTGTGGCAATATTAAATATTTCTATACAATTTGAAAGATTTTTATACGTATGAGAGAAAATTCATTACAATACGTAATAAAACACCTATTTAATTCATCACTATATTCACAACCTTCGTTAAATGCTAACAAAATCTTATGGTATGAAATACTTCAATCAATGTATTGATAAAACAAGGCAAAAGCAGTAATAGCTTAGCATCATGAGTATAGAGTACTTGGCATGTCCAATTGTCTAGAATAATTTGCAGATTGGTGCGATATTCATTCATTCAGTAAATAAATATTCAGCATTCACTATAACGTAGGCACATGCATAGGTATCATAGCAGACAAAACCACATTTCCATGAAGGTTTTTACAAAACTTATAACTTAATGGCAAAGAGCTTGTAGCAATGAACATGTAAACATACAGTGACTTAGAGACGAATGCTAAACAGATAAGCATGGAGTAAGTGAGAAGGAAATGGAACGGTTAAAGCATGATGGAAATTCTGGATGGTAGAGTTAATGAAGTCCTCTCTAAGAAGGAAATTCAGTTGAGGGGAAAAGCACATTGTGTGCAATAATATTCCAGTGTAAACATTTTCGGTTAAAAGCCCGTCTGATGTAGTTCAGAACAACAGGGAGGTCTCTGCGGATGAGCAGAGTGCACCAAGACAGAGCTTGGGAAAACAGTAATGGTGATGGGAAGATTGCAACTTGTTGGCCATATACTGAAAGTTTCATTGTCTACCACTAATCTTCACTTCACATTAGCTCTCAGAGAAAATCTTGTCATCTGCTTTCTTTTTAAAAATTTCTCATTTATTTACGTATTTATATATGTATATATGTATTTATTGTGTGTGTGTATCTCCCCATGCACACATGCTCATGTACACACATGTTCCTGAACACACACACACACACACACACACACACAGCCATGTATGGAAGTCAGAGGACAACTTGTAAGAATCAGTTTAATCTTTCTACCATGTGGGTTTCATGGATTGAACTCAGATCCTCATGCTTGATAGCATGGTCCCTTACTGAATAAGCTATTTCACGCTCTCCAGCTTTCCTTTTACTCACATAGCTCTATCTCTATATGGTAACTGAACCGTTACTAACATGTACACTTTAAGCTCCACAAAGGTTCACCATGCACACATAACGCTCTGGCACTTTGCCTACTTGTCACTCTATGTGACAGAACACGCCCTATTTTATAGTGTTAGGAAACACAAAACACAGTTAGAAGACAAAAAAAATCACATTATATTATTACTAAGTGAAAGTAAGAAATTTAGAATGTAAGTTAATTCGTCTAACTATTATCTTGAATGAATGTGTCAGTACACCCTAATAAGAATTAGGAATTGGCTGGGAAGTGGTAACACGCCTTTAATCCCAGCACTGGGAGGCAGAGGAAGAGGAATCTCTTTAAATTCAAGGCCAGCCTGGGCTACAGAGCGAGTTTCAGGACAGCCATAGCTACAGAGAAACCCTGTCTCAAAAAAAGTATTAAGATTCATTGAATAGAAAAGTTTATTTAGTAAAATACTAAATTTTTATGAAGATACCAATTAAACATTTCACTGATTAGAAATTCAGCTGTGAACCTAAATTTTACAGAATTATAAAACTGACATATTACTAAAATTAAGAATTTTAAGCTATGAGATTCCTAAACCATTACTTTATTTTAGTATTTTTAGTCTGTAGATGAGAAAACTTAGTATTGATGAACTAAATTAGCTAACGGAAAGACAGACAAGTCACTGGGATTTAACTCTGAGGTGAACAATGTAGGCAACAGTATTCCAGGTCACATTCAACATACCAGATAATCTTGTGTAACAGCTGATCCAAAGAGCACAGATTCCTGGACTAACTAGACTATGATTTATATGCTTCCGTGTGCTCTAACACACAACACAGAGGAGACCTTCCACCAGCTGCTCTTAACAGGAAAGCAAGCAGCTATGTGAGAACAAAATACTTATCCAGGTCAATAGGTAATTTTACATACCTGAATTCACTTGTCTCACAGTAGCATGCTGGCAACAGGAGAAAGGTGCTATTTCCTAGTCTCCTAAAGAGCAAGGACACTGTGAAGACACAGAGCTTGGAGTCCAAGTTCTAAAGTGCCACCTTGCTAACATCCAGCTGCATGGGGTGTCAAGCAGAAGACAATCCCAGTACTCCAATGAATTGCAAGAAGGCTTGGGGGCTTTGTTGATTTTTGAGACAGGTTCTCACTATGTGATCTGGCATTATGTAGACCAGGCTAGTCTCAAATTTTCAGTGATCCTTCAGTCTCTGATTCCCAATCACAGAATCACAGTGAGACTCTGCCTTAAAAACTGGAAACAAAAGACCCCCCCAAAAAAACCAGGTGAGACTGGCACTCATTCTACACCAAATCACTTCCCAAGATTAAGGTACTTTCAAGTTCCTAGAAAGGATGCTCTACAAATTATATTTAGGAAGACAACAATGATGTGGACCTGAACAGTAGCTATGAAAGTCATGAATTCAAAGGGACTTTTCCCTAAACCTAGTTAGTTACTGAAGGATTTGGAAATACAGATAAAATCACATGACAAAAGGCAGAGACAGTAAAATAAAAACAGCAAGGCTTCTCTAAAAAAGATACAGAAAGATTAAGGTTAGAAATGAGAAAGTATGTGTTTACATGTATTTAGCTACATAACTATGTATGGAGAGAGGAAACCTTAAACATATTCTTTCTCTGTATTGTAACCTCTGCTTTTTTTTGGGCCATAAAATATTAGACTGAAACATCATATATATATATATATATATATGTACATTATCTTCCAAGTCATCTTGCTCACTGTAACCAAGCTACTTTTCCATAAATACAGGTGTGACTGAGTACCCATTCTGCTCAAAAGCAGATTCTGATGTTATTCAGATGAAAATTCATGACACTGTAAAGTATGCTTGACTGATGTAGTAACTTAAGACATGTGATTCATGTACACTGGAAGGGAATAAGGTATTGAGGAAACATCACACAACTCCACATAAAATCTACTCCTATATAGATATCTATTATATTTATAATTAAAACATTGTTATTCATATTCCCTTGCACTAACATCATTTGTAAGAATATACAAAGGCAGTAAAGCAAAGATAAGAACCAACATCTTTGTCTATATGACTAGCCTAAATATTAGTAAATTCCAAAAAGCAGACAGCAGAAAACAGCTATGATAAGGAATTCAAGACTATCAACCTATTACCATAGTAACCTGCTTTTATTTGTTCCCTCCTCTCCTTTGTCTTTCCTTATTTCTTCCTTCTCTACCTCTATGTATTTTTCATTTCTGTCTTATTTATAAAGTTAACTAAATTTGAAATACCACAGACAGCTATACATTGAAAATTACACATTCAAGAAACAAAATATTGTATATACCACTCATTGTACAGTTTATGGGAAACAGCTATAAAATGGTAAGGTGCACAATCATAGTGAATCATTAATGGCCAATTGAGCTGTATGTGCTAAGTTGTTTTTTTTGTTTTTGTTTTTTTTTTTTTTGATTTTTCGAGACAGGGTTTCTCTGTGTAGCTTTGTGCCTTTCCTGGATCTCGCTCTGTAGACCAGGCTGGCCTCGAACTCACAGAGATCCACCTGGCTCTGCCTCCCGAGTGCTGGGATTAAAGGCGTGCGCCACCACCGCCCGGCTGTGCTAAGTTTTTAAAATGATGTAGTATCATCAACAATAACAAGACAATAATTAATTGAAAACAAAAATGCTTGAGACATTAGATTCCATCATCCACATCTCCAAAACCACCATGTTTCAATTAAAACCCTATGTGGTATTTTATGTGACATGAAAGAACATTGAAGCCCAGAGAAATTAAGAGACTCACTAAACTTCACAAACTCTTTGAAGGAAAAATAAGATGAAGACTCTCAAGAATCTGACTTATAATGTATCCTTTAAGCACTAAGAGACTTGAAAAGTAGTAGTGGATTGAAAACTCTTCAGACAAAATTGGTTGGCAAAAGTATGCTAAAGCTCTGTATATTAATTTTTAAATACACAAAAGCATGTATAAATAAGTTCAGAGAATGTATTCAAACATAAAATAACACGAGTTATAACCCAGTCCATTCATTTTTACTCTGGTATTGTTTGTGTGTGTAACAGTAGAGTTGGTTCAGGATGATGGTCATAATCAAATTTGACTTTAAATCTAAAACTCATGTTTTCAGAGTATCCAAGATTGGCCCAAGAAATTATAGTAATAAGAGCTAACACTAACAATTTAAATATGCTTAATTATTTCAAAAAGAAAAATATAGTAAATTGAAGTGGCAAGTAAGGTTACAGAGAACAGACAGTTGTCATTTTCATTCTTGCTAGGTACCTAACACTCTACACCTCACCTTTCAGAACCCTCCTACTCATAATTTGATTTCTTACATGAACTTGATTCCCATGAAGATTTTTAAGTGATAATAGTTAACAGTACAGAGTGACCCCTCAACAATAATTCCATTTGAATGTTTTAGAAAATCTAAATACTTTGCATTATTAAAATAAGTTGTTAGAGAATGACAAAATATGAAGTAATAGGAGAGATAGTAGAGAGAAAAAATGTGCTCAAGACGTACTCAGGTATCAAAAGTATTCAAACCCACCTTCTCTCTTAGAAAGTTGTCTCTCAGAATTATTACATATTAAGCATATATACAAAGCTATAAAACAACACAATAAAATACAACACCAGATATCTTGACCTCAGCAATAGGTAGAAAAAAACAATGGTCCAAATATTGATTAAAAATGAGAGATGACATACAAAACATTCAAAGTTCTTCTCTTTCAAAACGTTATCCATCAATGTCTCGCTAGGCTTAGTTATACCACACACAGGACTGATATAAGTGATAATATTAAACTTTCTGTGTGATTAAAAAATATTTACAATGACGTAAAGACAAATAAAAAAGTTGTAAGGAGTAAAGAGCGAGACCAATAATCATCAACAGGAACATTTACATACAGGAAAAGGAAACAGGGAAGTAGACAGTCTAGAGGAGAGGATAGGACAGTAGTCCATCTTCCTAGTAATGGAAGAGAGGATAGGCCATCAGAGTTAAAAGTCTTCAGCCCAGTGAACCCATAGGAAACAGACTCCATATTAAAATACTTGGAAGTTCTTCAACCCAATATGGCAGCAAAAGTGCTTACAACGTGTGCAGCCAAATAACTGAGTGAAATGTGAATATGTGCTTTTTCAGATCAACAGTTTATTCTTAAATACATCTAAAAATTTTTCTTTCACAGCTTCTAAGAAACATCACAGAGGTCAATAAATGTGTCAAAACTACACTTTTGAGAGTTCATGTAAATTTCCATTTTATACTGATTTTCATATTATAAGATATTTAATTTTATTTCTATTTTCACATTACTCCCACATTTTAAATCATATCACAGAACAGATAATAATTATCAGTCAATATTATTAAAAATTATAAACATAAGTGATAAGTTATAACTATGTGAAACACTATAGACATTATTTATGAAAGATGGTGAGAAGGAAGAACACATTTAAGCCAGGGATTCTCAACCTTCCCAAGGCTGCGACTCTTTAATACAGTTCCTCAGGTTGTGGTGACCCCCAACCATGAAATTATTTCCACTGATACTTCATAACTGTAATTTTGCTACTGTTATGAATCAAAATGTAAATATTTGTATTTTCCAAAAGTCTTAGGTGACCCCTGTGAAAAGGCCATTTCATCCCCAAAGGGGGTCACAACCCACAGGTTAAGAACCACTGTTTTAGATGAAAAGTCATCTCAATTAAGTTATTAAAATACACATATGCATATCTTAATTTAGTTTAATAGCAAAAGGTTAAATGTTACAGTATTTAAAGACTGCTAATTTTTTACATAACAATTAAAATGCTGACATTATAAATAAATATGCGTAGCTATGTTGGGTTACTAATTACTCCAAAACACAGGTCATACCTTTTAAATTCAGTTGTAAGCTAAGGAGTTAAGTCATAAGTAATTTGAACGCTGAATTTAAATATTAAGTCAACTACCTCTTTATTTGTCAACACTATTTTAATCCACGTATATAAAATGGTAATTCCACAAACGTTTTCAACTGATTATTTATGCTTATTATTGCTTATCATTATTATTGCTTATTATTTATGCTTATCATTGAACTCACAATGCTTAATTCTATTTTAAAAGTTTATTTTAGTGTTATTTTAAAATAATTTCTAGATTGAAAAAATCTACATTGTATTTTTTAAATGAATAACATACCATCATTTATTTTCTTCAGAATTTTGCAACATAGTATGATCAGGTAAATAAATCTTCTCAATTTTAATCTGGACATTTTAATAAGATAGAGCTGTATTAGCACCAATAAATTATATTATCTTGCCTGTGAGTGTGTGAGAATGCATGCATGTGTGTGTTTGTGTGTGTGTATGTGGTTGTATGCATGCTAGGCAAATGCTATGCCACTGAGCTGCATCATCAGCCTACGGTAAACATATTAGAGGTTAAATAACTATTTAGAAATAAATACAAGCAACTATTCTTAATACTAAATCAATGAAGTTAGGACTAAGGCTTATACCTCCATAACGTAAAGAAATATATTCATACACATTGTAAATGTCAGTACATTGAGTCTAATATGTAGAAAAGCCATTTCAGACTTGCCTTTTTTCCCATTATTAGGTAAGCTTGACGTTTCTTCCCCGTTGTCTTTAACATTGAAACCAGACAACAATAATTAATAATTAAAGTCGTTAACAATCCAAATAAAAAGTAAGCACTCCAAAAAGAATGAAACAATGCACTGCACAAATAAACACATGCATTTAATATGACATCCACACTGCACACATCAGAATAAAGTATATGCAGTACAGGTTCCCTATTCTATAGGAAAAGAAGTCAAAGCGACCATAAGAAAAAAGCATTCTGTGTTGTAGCATTTTGTTTTGCTATGATGCGACCTAATGCAATTTACTAATTCCTTGAGAATGAGTCACAGGTGAGAAACTGGTTTTAAAAATACAAGTCTTGTTTATGTTAAGTGGGAAACAAAAGTGATTCTGATATTACAGAAATTGTCAAGTTAGTGCTATCTGTAAAATTACTATAAAGCCAATTCATAAAGTGTGAAAAACTCAGAACTTGAGTGAATGAATGAGATATAAAAGGACAGGAAAACAGAAACATTAGCTCTTCAACTAAATGAAAATGGAAATTATTCTACAGGACCACAATTCACTAAATTTTAACTCTATATCAGTCAGGAAAATGAAAGGCATTTGAAATTCTAGTGTTGAGAATATTTGATATTCAGAATGGGATATAAGTACACAGTTCTATAACCAAGCAACTAAGATCGCCATTCTTTCCATTAGTCGATACATATTGATAATTTCTCCACTTGATAAATTACAACATTACTGGCATAAGGTCATTTTGTTTTAAAAACTATAAATTCTGTTCAGAGCATGCATCCATGAAAATACCTTGGGGGAGTGTACACCAGGGCATTGTTTTCTTACAGTGGTATAAAGAGGGAGAGGCACAGCCGAACTTTAAAACTCATACATGAATTCATAGCATAAAAGATCAATTAAAGACTTAACAGAAATTGGCTTAAGTTATTCTGTAGATTTCATAGAAAGCTAAAATTCAAGACATCAACTAGAGAAAATTAGGATCCAATTCTGAAGTTCAAATAAGCATAGTGACAATTGAATACAATTAGACATGTGTAGTTCTGAGTATATAATGTTTCACTCCGACAGACTCTGATAGCCAATTATGTTGTCATTATAGAACTGGAGAAGCCAAAGCCTGCGTAGCCTCTAGAAAGCAGCGGCCACAGCAAGGAATGGCTGATAAACAGGGTGCAGGATACTGAACTCGGACAGAAAAGGGAAACCCAGAGGAAATGGTTCTTATTTAGGAAATGAAATAGTAGAAAAGTGATCATAGTCTATTAAATGTTAAAGAAATTCAGTATTTTCATTCTATATATCCTTAAAATGTGCCTTTCCAACTTTTGAAACCCTTAAGCAAGAAAATAGAGTTCCCTTGTTCAGGGAAGCATAAGGGAAATCGAGTTTTCTAGTAGCTAGTTGACAAAGATTATTTATTAAAATGAAAAGAAACAACCAGAATGTAAAGAATAGGCTTAGGTGAACAATGTACATATTTAGGCCAAAGACATTGTCTAGAATTCTAGTTTGTTTTGATTATTAAAGAGATATTCAAACAATTGGCCAAATTAAACACTGTGCAGTTGACTAGATAATCTCACTGTAACTCTTGGGACGTTGTAAGATCGGACATTAACTTATTTAGGAGACACACAGTCAGACACACCTGCCTTGACCTCGCCTCCCTCCTTGTCTCCCCCCTCTTCTTCCACATGCCCAATTTCTTCGTGAACTTCTGTGTTTGCCAAAGTAAAAGAAAAAGACAAGACCAGGGGTCTGATTGTTAGTTTTAAAAGATAACAAACAAATGAATCATTTTTAATGAAATAAAAAGAAATAAAAAGAAAAGTAAGAGTTACACACTGACTGCATTTCTGACATGCCTCTGAAAGCAAATCTGTTTACTGTTAATGCATCATCACAGTTGGCAGTGGTACTGACTTGGGAACCAGAAACCATGACGCCTTAGAAGATTTGGCATACGTGGGTAGCTCAAAAACAGAGGCACAATTTTTTGCCTCTATAATAGGTATATTACTAGGAAAATATTACATAAATTTTCTTCTAGGAAGAAAATCATGACACTATAAACTCTTTTTTTTTTAATTCTTTTTTTTTTTTTTTTGAGACAGGGTTTCTCTGTAGCCCTGGCTGTCCTGGAACTCACTCTGTAGACCAGGCTGGCCTTGAACTCACAGAAATCTGCCTGCCTCTGCCTCCCGAGTGCTGTGATTAAAGGCGTGTGGCACCATTAACGACAATAGTTAAATTATAGCTTATTTTCTAGTTGCTAAAGGCAGACTAAATACTTCATTATGTTTATATTAGGAATGCCATTAATGGCAAGATCTAGCAACCATCTAGAAGAAGCTCAGAAATTTGGACTATCAGTCTGGATGATTATTTTGGATGACTGCACCTTTAACTTTGGTTAGAGGTCCAAGATCTACAGAAGAGGTATACAGTATGTCCTCTAACACTGAAGGAGTTCCAGGTTCATGGATCTCTGAAGCCTCAATATTAACATGTCTGAGAATGCTGCTCAACATCAGCCAGTACCATTAAGTAATACAAATTAAACAAAACCTCTTCCACACTGAGAAGAGAGGGAAGGTTTTGGTTCCTCTTTCCTTTATGAAGTAAAAAGCAGAAAATCAAAATTAGAGACATTATGGAAATTGCTAATATTAGTGCTTTTAATGTATTCTACCTGGAAAAAAACTGTAGGTAAAGCATCTTTACCCCTGAATTTCCCTCCTGCAATGAGGCTTGTTCTCTCCATATCTAGCATTGCACATCATGAAACTATCATACCTCAACAGACTCTTGCTATAAAGGATGGAAATGGAAGCTGTAAGTTTTTGAGGGAACGAAAGTTGCACGCTATTGAACCCTCCTTATGAAAAACCATTTAAAAGCATAGCATTTCAGTCTGATGGAAATACTCAAGCATACAGCAATGTCACAGATGTCTTTCTATCAGACAGAAAGCGAGAGCGTCAGCCACACCACCAGTGCGCTCGTTAGAATTATGGTAGGCGAGAAGAGGAAGAACCCACAACAGCTGATGTTCATTCAGTCACAACTAAGAAGAGCACACGTAGATCAAAACGTTACATAAGACAATAAAAGATTTGCTGCTCAACGCAATCCATGTATGGACTTGTTGTAAATATGTCACAGGACTATGAGTTTTCTATAAACACACCATGACAAGTTTTTAGTAGCAATCTATGTACTATGTGAGGTACTACTTCATTTTTGAAGACAGTGTTTCATTTGTTAACTCCATAAACATTTGTTCCAGTCTAGGCATCCTTCTATGTGCTGGAGACTCAGCAGTAAAAAACACAGCCAGCAATTTCATAATTCAGAAACTAGCGCCTTTTTATCACACTAGCAAATGTATGACAGTCCACATATTACGCCTCAGTGTTTTTTCTCGAGGTGTAATGCGGTGTTTGATAATAGAGGCATAAAACTGTCATATTATCCTTGAATACTCTAAGCAGATTTGCTACAACAGAAAACAGGAAACAGGAAATACAAATCACAACCACTATCTAGCTCAACAACTTCTTTTGTAGAAAGTCAAAGTTAATAATAAAAGGATCATCAAAAATACAAATGAAATATAAAATAATAAATATAGCCAGACTCTGTATATGTCCTCAAAGGCATAAACACAGACTGCAACTGATATGTTTGGTTATAGTCTCATTCAAAATCCAGAATTTTGTTTAAAAAGTAAATTAAATGTTTTATAAGAACAAATATTATCTAGTTATTTAAAAGAAGTTAAATGCTTTATACTTTTGCTTTAATCAAATTAAATCCCATGGTGTTATTTCACAGAAAATAAAATGTGTACTTTCTTAGAAACTAGAAAACAAAATAATTCAACTGTATATATACAAACGAAGGGACATCAGTTGCAGTTGGGTTTATTTTTGCTTGCACAGCCCCCCAAAAGGCTTTCAGCACAAACAAACCCTCCTCATGTACAGACCTTCATAAGGGTCTATCTCCTTGACTCCATTGTCTAGGGAAAACAAAATAAAACGAAAACAAAGGGGTGGGGGGCAAAGCATAGGGGTTAAAAACAACACGAATTTTAAAGTTACAGAATTGATCTTCTGTTAAAGAAAACTTAAATGATGATTTGGATATATACATACACAGCTTTGAAAAAGAGTTACTAAAAAGAGGGACTGATTTAAAAGATGTTAAAATTACTCTTGTCTGTTATCCATGATTGTAGAAAAAATTTAACCGAGATTTATAACTGCTTGAGAAGTGTGTTTGAGTGTGTCAGCTTCTCCAGTTACTAACAGCATCAGTGTAACATGCATCTTTTACTGTGGATTCAGGGTTACCTGTTGCTTGCACTCCAGGTTTGAGAAGGACCACCATTGTCATGCATCAGCTAACTAGTCCTCGCAATGTTGTGAAAATTGATTTAGCTAGTTACTAATAAACTTTGTATAATCACCAATAACTTCATAATCCTAGATGTAGCAAAGACATTATAATCCAGCTGCTTGCATGAGGCTACTGCTAAATTTTAAATATAGTTATTCAAATTTGAAATGTAAAACGAGTAAAGATTGTTTCTTTTTATCTCCAAGCATAATTTTTACATGCAATATATATTATATTCACAAATATAACTACTGTCAAATGAAGTCATGCACACAGCTAAATACAGGAAGATAATAACACAATGATAATAGAAAATTTTGATTCACCCCAGCTCCCACATGTATTTCCTAATGGCATAATTAGAAAACTGAGAACTTACTTCTCTCCAGTGTTCCCTTTGGTGGGAGCTGTGGCAGCTGCCGGCCCCTTCGTCCTGCTACAGGAGTACTTGATGGACTTGTCTGGACAGACCCGGTCCGAGGGTGAGACCTACAAGATGCACATTAATATATTTTCAGTAAGCACTAAATCAGTTCAGTATGCTAGCTGGTTTATGAAACGGCTGTATTAGTGTGATTTTTAAACGTGGATTGCTGCTGGTTAAAAGGAGAACAAAACAAATATGGACATTTGAACAGTTACTTAAACACCAAAAATGTTTATGTTTTGGTGTAATATGTATACACACACACATACATGCACACAAAGCCTATAGAAAACACATGAAATTAGTAATATAGACTACCAATCTATTCATATAAAGCAAGTAGAAAATTCTACAACTTAAAAAATAAAATTTTATAGTTTTTCTACTATAGTATAAATTCTTAAAACTAACCTTCCACCTTGGACACAATCGATTTTTGCTTAAGTTTATACTAAATATCCTTTTTATTAGAAAACATTTCATGAATCTACAAAAAACCCCCAAGTAACTTCAAACTCAGCTAAAGAAAATTCTGATATCTAATATTAATGTTCATAGAAACTAAATACATCTAGCTTATTTACTATTGTGATGATTATTAGAAAAATCATGCCTAATGAGCACAGTAATTTCTCCTTCTGTGGAAGAAAATGATAGTTATGACAGGATTTACCCAGAACTCTTGACTAATGAGAAATCATGAAACAAATGCAATCAGGATAGTTAAGAAACAAATTACAATGGTAATGACACACTATTATATCCACTGAATATAAATAGTGTGTTGACACTGACAGGTTAGTATCGACTTGTACTGGTGAGCAGCCAAAAATGACGAGACCATTTACTGGTGGGACAATAAGATGGTGTGTTGGCAGAGCAGACAGGGGAGTTAGTCTGATCGATTTATCTTTCACCTCGGTAAGGCAGGTGAAGGAGGGGCAGATCTTCCAGTCATTAATGAAGGCATCGACCTCATGAGGTTTGTATCAGGACGTTCAGAGGATCTGGAGCGGGTGGTGGTCCGCTCTAGGAGAGGCCGCTGTTCTGTTGATCTGGATCTGTGATATGGCTGTCTATCTGCTGCTTCACAATCCCTGAAACGTTAGTCAGAAAGCAGCTCAGTTGGTCTTTAGTGCCCTTCTGCTATTTGGTCATGATGCATCAAACTGATTTTGAAAAAAAAAAATTGCTTAAAATTACTGTGTATGCAAAAAAAGAATTTTCCCAACACATCCTGAGTAATTTCTGACTAAGCTTAAAAAGTTCTAGAGAACCCAAATCTGATTTTATTAGTAATTCCCAGTAATTGAATTATAACCGAGTTGCTCAGTTATAATCACTGCAGCCCCAGCTACCTGCTTTCCAGAATGAAGAGAACATGGGAGCTGTGTGCTGTATCCTAATTTAAAGACATTCACCAATGTTTCCTAGTACTTTCCAGAGAAGAGAAAGTTATGCAGGATGTTTATTAGTAAACGGAGTAAGATATAAAAATGTTAATAGCATTGTCATAGTATACTGATAGCTTGAATGTTTTAAGCAGAAGAATAAAAACGAGGTTACAGGAAAATAGGACAGCTTGGAAGTGCGTATCCATATCTAAACACACCCTCCACACAGACTTCACTCTGCAGAGAACTGGGAACTCCACCATCCACCTAGTGCATCCAGGTAGACCAAACAACTCAAGACAGGTGTCAGATGAAACTGGAACTTCAAAAGGAAAACTAAAAATAAAAAAATAAAGACCTCTCCAACCAGCATTCTGAAGCAAGAATACTTAGTCTATGGCCAAGAATTACTGACACTTCTCTGTTGGAGCCTTCAATAATGCTTATTATACACCCTGATGAGATCAACAAATGGCTATAATTCAGTTCCATGATTTGGAAGACAAATCTAACAACATCAACTTTTGCTCTAGAACTCAAAAGCAACATATATGACCAAAATCCATTTCAAACAGTTACCATCTGAGCTGAAAGTACTCATAGGAAAGGAATTATTTACAGACTACAGGGAGAGCAAGCAGTGACGTCATGGGCTGAACCATTTTACCTACAAATACGCTCTGATTTTTGAAAATCAAAAAAAAAATGGGCGATTAGAGAAAAGTAATAAAAAAAGGACACAATATCCTCAGTATCATGAATTATATGTCATACAGATTTGGAAAAACAAATACTATTAGAAACAGTACTAGATTCATCCTATATTGTTTTATATCTTTGAATAATACTTTAAAGTGGCAGAACAAAACAGAAGTACAATCATTTAAAGAGCTTTTATGTGACTGATTTCCTACGTCAAGTTCAGTACTGTTTCTAAACACACCCAGAGCAGGGGAGGGGCTGGAGAGACGGCTCAGCTTAAAGGTCAGTCACGATCAAAAACGTCATGATCTCCAAGATTAAATATACATATTTGATTACCATAAAAATGAATTAATTGGAATTTCAGCATAAAATTCATAGTTCTATTCTTCTGAAATTCTATTTTAGAGGAAACACAGTTTTTGAAAATAAATGTGACCAATAATTTGTGACCCATTCTTAGTTCAAGGCCTCTGGTTTGCCCTCATTGCAACAGGTCAGTAAAAGCAAAAGGCTGCACAGCTATATTTCTCTGTACTTCTTACATTTCTAAAAACCTGTATTATGAAGAATACCAAGCTTTATGTTTGTTTCAATGATTTATTGTGATCTTAGTCTAATAAACTTTTCTCTCACATAGCATTTGGTGGGAAAACTTAATAAAGTATCTATAGTGATCACAACAGGACACTGGTGTCCACTCAGTTGTCAAAAATCTCATCTGTTCTTACCTAGTCAAGCAATTTTTCAAGTGAAATGTGTATATATATACATATATATACATACACACATATATATGTATATATATTCACGTACATAAACACACACGTATATATACTGTTACATTGTATGGTTTGACTTTTTTGATACTGTATTTTTAAAAATAATTGATACATAATTCTAGGCGAGGGACATAATATTAATTCAAATGTCCTGACATGTCTCATGTCTCAAAGGGATTCTGTTTATTTATAGAATAAACATCCCCACCTTAGGAAAAATACCTCATAAAGATTTTTCTTTCCTTAGTGAAAATGGTTTGATAATTTTAACATTTTTCCAGATATCTTTATTACCACAAATAATATGAAACATATACTCATCATAGACTGAGTGAAAGTAGGTTAATAAGTGAAAGATTAAAAAGACCACAGTAGAAGGTAGAATTTTCCTTATAAATGCTGTCACAGTAATGGACAGCTATTATATTTTAAATGTTGCAACACACAAGGTCAAGCTGTACTTTCTGTGCCCACTACCAGCTAAGACTAGAAGTGATCAGTTAAGGCTTAGGGGTTAGAGTCACAGCAGCACTCAGGGAATGACACAGCCCCATAGGAATCACCCCAATGCTCCAGATAAGGAAACCTAGCACTTCTAGCAACACTGGACTAGGCATTCGTTTATGGAAGAATACATACACAGCCTCAGTATCAACAACTGAGTAGGAAACAATAAATAGCTATTTATAAGGTTTAACATGTTCAGTGTTTAACTGGAGTTCTTGAGCTGTGGTTTGTATTCCAATTGAAGTATTTTTCTTAGTAATCCTAATTTATTTACCTCATTTTATTCTAGACATAAAGCATTGTTTTAGAAAGGGTAGCCACTGTTTTGTTAAAAAGTACACAGCATAAACAAGAAAACTTCACTTGTAAATTTAAATCTTTAGGAAAACAATTAAACAGTACTTTAAAAAGTGACTTAATAATCCATCCCAATTATATTTTGGAATAGTTTACAATTTTAATCAATGCTTAAAATAGTTTACATTTTTGATTTGTAATTTTCTGGACTGATACAGCACGGTGCTTCACCACTATGTAGAGGACTGCAGTGCAAACTGAACGCATTTTAAGAGGAAACTGGCTAATCATCCCTCAGTTACCTGACACTGAGTCTCAGTAAGGTAAGAAGAGCCGCCATGACAACCAGCACATGCAGACTGAGAAAAGCATTCGAGATAGGACAGGATGAGAAAGTAAGGATTGACACACAAGGGTAACAGTAGACAGGCTGAGCAGGCGGGGTGCGTGCGTGCGTGCGTGCGTGCGTGCGTGTGTGTGTGTGTGTGTGTGTGTGTAGAGGTGTGTATAATAGAAAGAGCAAGGGGGTGCCTGAGAGTAGTTCAAGAGAGGAAAAGGAATGGGAAAATGATGCAATTATGTTTTAATTTCAAAAAGTCAAAAAAGGAAGTAAATAATTTAGATGTGCTTTGATTGAAATGTTAGTCTTTACTCGGATAATCTAAAAAGGAAAGACCATTAAGTTTTAGTATCCCTTCAGGAATTTTTAAGGGAAAAAAAATTCAGGACATTTAGTGAAGCTAACTGAGTCTTGAAACATTTTCTCTGTCCAATGGGCTATTCTTAAAATATTTTTAAAATTTCTAAGTATCTGATAAAATTTTCTACTTAATCACTTCTGTTACCTTGGGCCATTGTTTTCAATTAAAATACAGGAGATTTAGGAAAGGTTCCAGGGAAGAACCAACCTGCAGGATTCCTTTCTATAGCTTACTTCCATCTACATGCCCACTCACTCCAAGGATACAACTCCAAATCAAAGTAAGTATCACACAGAGCATCACTACAGACCTCTAGAATAGTACAAATATGCACAAAATAAGAAATTCAAAACAGGGCTGGAGATTAGGCACAGCAATTAAGAACACTGGCTGCTCTTCCAGAGGACTTGAGTTCAATTCCCAGCATCCACATGGCAGCTCACAACTATCTGTAACTACAGTTCCAGGGGATTTGACACCCTCACACAAAATATGTACAGGCAAAACACCAATGCACATTAAATAAATGAATAAATAAATCTAAAAAAATTCAAAACAACTAGCACAATAAAATGTTTAAAAGCAATATTCAGAAATTAATGAGTCAGTTTAACTTTTGACTGAGAACCTGTTGTACATGAAAAAAGATGAAGAAATTTTATATTCATATTATAAAAGTCATGAGTAAGTACACTTAGATTTACTTAAAAACAAACCTATGAAACATAAAGTTACTTAGTTATTAGTCATTTATTTCCTTTACAAAGTTGAATTCATTTATTCATCTCTGTATTTTTAAATTTTCTCTTTTTGAGACAAGGTCTCATACAGGCCAGATTGGTCTTAAACTTGCTATGTAAATAAGTATGTTCTTGACCAGCTGATCCTCTTGCTTCACCGTCTGAGTGCTGGGATAACAGGTGTGTGCCATCACCCCAGCTTAATTTATTTACTCATGCAGCAGGATCTCCCTGCTGTAGAATCGACTGGCCACAAACTCTCCATTTTCCTACCCCGCCTTTTGAATGCTAGAATTACATGAGTGCACTGTCATGCCTGGCTCTGAAGTTAATTTAAAAAGTAAGATGTGAGCTGTATGTAGTGGTACTTCCCTTTAATTCTTTTTTTAAAAAAACCATTTATTTGTTTTATGTATGAAGATTCTATCTGCATGCACAACTTCATGCCAGCAGAGGGCATCAGATCACACTACAGGTGGTTGTGATCCACTATGTGGGTGCTGGGAACTGAACTCAGGACCTCTGGAAGAGCAGCCAGTGCTCTTAACAGCTTAGCCATCTTTTCAGCCCCCGGGTCTCTTTAATTCTAAAATTTAGAAAGTTGAAGGAAAAAGGGTCATGAGGTTCAATTCTAGTCTGGGACGTATATGGAAACACTATCTCATGAAGACATGAGTTTATCTGCGAAGAAGGAATCCAATCTCCAGATAGGCAATCCTCACCTAGGTGTGTATGTGTAGATAGTAAGATGATAACAGAAGGGTCACTTGTTCAAATGTCTTTACTATCTAAAAAATTTTCGGGATGTTAATTGCATTGCCAAATAAAAACTATAGGACGTTACCAGAAACCTTAAAATAAGACTGAGGGTATACTTAATATAACCTATACACATATTTGTATTACCATAACAACTAATATTATAAGACTCAAATTCAAAGATACAATTTTCACATTCTTCATGATATGTCAAATGCATTTCACCTTTTCTAAAAATTATATTGTTTTCATTAAGTGTATTGCAAGACACAATAGGACGTGTAGGTAAATGGTAGATCATGTGCCAGAAATGTTGGGATATGCTGGGTTTCAACCCCAGTAACAGGAAAGAGGTATGGAAAGAGAGGGAAAGGCAGACTGGAGAAATAGTCACCGTGAACATGATGATAAACAAGCATCATGCAGGCACAAGACTCCTTTTTTAATTTAGAAGAAGACAGATTTAATTAGCCCTGGCATGACAGCATTTCTGTATAGAGTAGTTCTGCTGAATTAAAAAAAATGTATTATTTAAAAGCAACTGAACTTACTCAAAAGTACAATATATACAGACTCAGCCAAGCTGGTAACAATATAATGATGGCAAATACAGACAGTGCTGAGAGGAAGTGAGACACTGTTCATGAAGAAGATGATTACTACTAATCAAAAGCTTTGTCATCAAATGAGTAGCATCATTATGACTGCCGAGCTATTTTAAAATAGTCATTACTTGAAGTCACAAGAACAGAAGATCAAAAATCTCAATTTTCTCAAAACACTAGGGAAAACCACAATTTTGAACAAGGAAGAAAATTCGTGTTAGTAAGTATGAACACACTGTGATAAACTTCCTTGAGGACATCGGAGAACTTATTAGGAATTGGAACTTCTCATAATTAATTGTTATTTGAAAAAATAACAGAAACAAAACTAAAATGGGAAGAATTATTTATCTATGAATGAGAGCATGCAGCATATTAAAATCCTGACATAATGATTATCTTTTTTTCTGGGAAATTCATATTGGATGAACTAGTTCTATTTTCAATGGATCCTGATTATAAAAAGTAAAAAATTTCCACTAAGATGTTAGTTGGACATTACTTTTACAGATCTTTGAAGATTCCATAAAATAACATTTTAAAGGTATGTCTCTAAAGAACAGAGTGTGTACTGTTATTTATCATGAGACAATGTGTTAAAATATAATCCAATGTCTTGCTACCATATTCAACAATTTCTCTAATCAAGCCTGAAAACTCAACCAGCTTTCCTTAGAATGGGTGTAATGCAGGGCTGGAGAGATGGCTTGGTGACTAAGAGCACTAACTGCTCTTCCAAAGGACCCAGGTTCATTTCTTAGCACCCACATGGCAGTTCCAAGAGATTCAACACCCTCACAGACATTCAGACAAATCACTAATGCACATAAAATAAAAATCAATAAATCATTAGAGGAAAAAAAGAATGGGTGTGATGCGAATCCCCGTATGCCTTATTGCTGCTGTGCTCAGCAGCCGCTTCACAGTGACAGCCAAACCATATTAACTGATAGAAAAGTACATATTGACACCCCAAGAAACCCCTTACATGTATGTTTAAAAGTTCACACTCAGAAATGATGAACTATCAACAAAAATGGAAGATGAACTATTAAAAGAAACTTCTTGGGAAGTTAATAAATGGAGTTTTGGAGTTAATATTATGTAGTCTGGGAGGAATATTTTGTGCATATGTTAACCAGTGAGAGAACTCTACTTTTCAAGAGAAAGATAGTTTAAGAAGTCACTGGTTTATACTAATTTAATATTCACTCATCCTTACAATGCATATGTGTTGACTTCACATGATGTGCTATGTACTACACATGGTAATAAGACTTTTGGTCAAAGTCATAGCATGGTAAGATATAAGAAAACATGTAGTCTAAAAGGCAAGGACTTGAGAAGTCAGAGGAAAAACTCAACAAGGCTGAGAAATAGTCAATAGGTAGAATAAGAAACAAGAGAATAATATATTACACACCAAAAAAGCTGCAGGAAGACATGATAGACACACAGACACACACACACTCACACACACACACACACACACACACACAGACACACACAGACACACGCATACACACACATACAGACACACACACATAGACACACACACAGACATACACAGACACACACACACAGACACACACACACACGGACACACACACAGACACACACACAGACACACATACACAGACAGATACACACATACACAGACACACACACACACACACACACACACACACACACACACAGAACAAACATGAATAAAGGGTGACAAGCTACAGGGATGGAAAAGATCACTTCAGTAAGGTGGGGGAGACAGGGAAGAAGCTATGAGGGTGAAGGCCGAAGATATGATAATGTGAAGGAAGCAATACATAAAAGTATGTAGTCAAACAGACAAGGTAATCAGATGGGAATGAGATGAGTAGGTCTATAGTCCAGAAATTGACATAGAAAGAGGATACCAAGGCGGGGGCCAGCTAAAAGTGATATCTTGTCCCAAGAAACAAAAACAACAAACAAAAATATACTTTTGAAAACTAACCTAAGTAAAGAAAGGAAGGTACAATCTCAAAGTAGCTTGAAGAGGTAGTAGAACAGGATGAATTTAATGTATTTATTAAAGAACATTAAACATTACTCCATAAAGAAGATAGATAAAAATATAACATATATAAAAACCTGATGTAGAAAAAAATACCAAGGAATTAAGAGAGTGCCATTAAAAAATATAAATGTGCTAGAGAAAATAAAGCAAGTTGTCAGCAGGAAGAATGATAATGACAAAAACTAAGTTTTTTTTTTTTTTTTCCAGGCAGTTGGATTTGAAAGAACTGGGAAGTACTACCCAAGCTTTTGGGCAGGAAGTCATCAAGTCTTATCCAGCTGCAAACCTGGCAGGCTACAATTATCACTGATCATGACAGTAATGCTAATGACCTAACCTCACTCTTCTTTACGGCTGAAAAACAATCCACGATATGTATAAATCACAGTTTCTGTATCATTTGCTCTGCTGTTGGACACATATGCTGGATCTATAACTTTGCCACTATGAATGGTGTGAAAAATGGTGATATGCAGGTACCTCTATGATACGCTGGCTCGGAGTCTTTAGGGTAAATGGCCAGGAGTTGTAAAGCTGGGTCACATGATAAGTCTATTCTTTGTTTTTTCAGCATTCTCTGATACAGATTTTGATACTAGTGGATTAGCTTGAATAGTCTTTACTGCAGGTGGTGCTAAAGGTTTCTCCTCAGAGCTTTCAGAATTTCCAAAACTTTCCTTGTGGCCCAGTATGACAAGTTTATCCCCAGTGTCAGTCGTTGTGACCACACCTTATGTACCAAGTTACCCAAAACACAAGACTGAGAGTTTTTCTTGAATAATTCCCTAAAATTCTAGTTCCCAATATTTACCAAGTATTATAATATTTCATTTATTAAATCTTTTATCTTCTCTTTCTCCATCTACCTTGATCTGTATCCTTTTCAAGTGTTTTTTCCTTCAAATCAATCATACAGATATTCTTCAAAGTGGCTATTTCAGTGAATAAACTTTCCATGTTCAGGCCTAGTTTAACACTTCAGAGTGTATGTAGTACCTACAGTACTAACTCTCAGCCCAGGTAAGCACCTCAGAGTGTACACAGTACCTACAGTACTAACTCTCAGCCCAGGTAAGCACCTCAGAGTGTACACAGTACCTACAGCACTAACTCTCAGTCCTAGGTAAGCACCTCAGAGTGTACACAGTACCTACAGTACTAACTCTCAGCCCTAGGTAATCACCTCAGAGTGTACACAGTACCTACAGTCCTAACCCTCAGCCCTAGGTAATACTTCAAAGTGTGCACAGTACCTACAGACATAACACTAAGACCATTACCAGAACACATAGGTTTTAAATAATCAAGAACTATTGCCTCATATTCATGTTGTGCTATGACTTATGACAATGCTCCAAAAGCACTAAAATGTTAATATTATTTCAATTATTTTGCTCCTGTTATGTCACTGACACCCTCCCTTATAATGACATGAATCTAATTTCTGTTGATTTTTTAAGATAAAATTGAGCTGTTGTGTCCTAAATGGAACTGTTACATAAAAATCCACCACCGGTTACCAACTATAAATATCAGTAATTCCTTTGTACATGCATAGCCACAGCAGTAGTAAGTATCAGGAAAATCAGTAGGTTATGGAGGTTTATTTTCAAACTATGGAGAGGCTATATACTCAAGGGAGGATGTGTTAACAAACAATGGTCAAATAATAGTCACCCTTACTTGACAAGAAGGAAAGGAAATGTGACTCCTACAGTTAGTTATTATTTCTTTCCTGAAGTAGCAAATTTACTAAATATTATTTAAACCTCCTTTGTTCCACCCAAAGAAACAAAACTCAGCTTTTTATGTAGTCTCCTAAGTGAAAGCCTAGATTTTCCTGGTTGACCAGTTGGGGACTGGGAACACCACACTGAGTAGCACAATCTGGACACCTTTACTCCATGTTTATTTCCTGCTATTTCTGCCTCGTAGATAATACTCAAAAATATTAAAATATTATTTGTATTTACTATACTTGGACATTTCTAGATATAATACATTCATATTATGGCCCCCCCAAATTTATTAATACATATTCATAGAAGAATTATCAGATCAGAGTACAAGCGATCTCAAAAATGAAGCTAAAAACCTGGATACTTAGAGATGAAAGCTGGTCTGTGCATATGCTTCAATATGAGCATAATTTTCCCTTTCAAGGGATCAACTAAGCTAAAGAAAAGCTGGGTATTCAGTTCAAAGAGCCATTCACTGTGCAAGAGAAGGAATGAATGAAGATTGAACTTTGTTAAATAGGAAGACTATCTTAGGGAGGTTACAATACTCCTGGGAATTCATTCAACTTCTGGATAAGTAAGAGCAGGTGAGACTAGTGACCCACTAAAGCATCAGGAGAGCCGAGCTTGCTACTGAAATAAGAGAACACATAAAATTAACCCGATAGAGAGGAAGCAGGAAACACGCACATGTTCAGAATCTAGGAGGAGAGTAGCATGTACATGGAGATTACAAAGACAGGATGAACTTCACTGATAACCTCCATGTGTGTCCCCAGAGCAGAACTGTGCAGGAAGCTCACTATATCTGAGACAGTTAAGGACATATGTGACCGGTGACTAAATATTTTGGGAGAATACTGACATTATGCAGACTGGTGGCAGGAATTATGATGTAGAGAAAGATGAAAACCAGGTGCCAGCACCACCAATGGAAAAAAAAGCAAAACTAAGAGGTGAACACATGACAGCCATACGCAAGGGTGATGGAACTGCTGTGTTGAGTTTCATCACATAAAAAGATACAGTAGTTAAAAATGATAAGTACAGCCCTCCTTCTAGCCCATTTTCATGCCTTTGTGACTCCCAGTAATCCACAGAAGCATTCTCTAGCCGGCAGGCACAGCCACCACACTGGGCTGAACACAGACAGGCACGCTTTACTCTCCTTATACAACATTGCAATCTCTCCAGTTATTCTTAGTCCTTCAGCAGTCTGCCAACAGAAGGCCCTCCTTCCAGGCCAGATCCATCCCCTAGGGACTCGCCTCATGTTGTGAACCCAGGGTCCACCTAGTTTTTTCTTGATGCCCATTTTATCCTTTGGTTCTAACCCATCTCCATTCTTTTCTGACTCCTCTGATCCACAGAACCAGGGACACTGTAACAGAGACCTGACAGCCACCACACTTGGCTGAGACATAGCTCTGCCCTTAACTGTGGACCTCAAAGTCACTACACTTCACTAGGGCCAGGGTAGGTAACAGCAACCAAAGAACAGAACATCTGCACAACAAAGACAACCAGATATCTACACCAAGAAACATTTCAGATCCCCCGACTCCAGCTCCCTGGATCAGCACAAAGCACCAACACGGACTAGACGATCTGACTCCTCCAGGAGGCAGGAACCCTACGACAGCTGTAACGGGCGCCACGCAAAGCAGTTTAGCTGGAGCCCAGGACAGGAGCTTCAAGACGGCAATGATGGAAAGGCTAAGGGGATGTGAGCACATGGGTTAGTGAAACCTGACAATACAAAACAGTTCAACGGGATGATGACAACAACTTAAAATACGAAAATAGAATCTAATAAAGAAAATCCAAAATGAAATAAAACTAAAAGTTGAAAATTCAAGTGGTCAAACAAAAACCTTAGAGATAAGCCTCACCAAAGATTAAAAGACATAGAAAGGGAATTTCAGGTCTTGAAGACAAGGCAGAAGAAAGAGATAGCCCAGTGAAAAATGTTAAATCTTAAAAAAACCCAAAATATCCAGGAAATCTGGGATACCATGAAAAATCCAAAACTAAGACAGAGAGAAGAAATCTGTATCAAAGACAGAGAAAATATTTTTTAAAAAAATCACAGAAGAAAAATTTCCCCAATATAAAGGGATGTCTATCAAGGTTTAAGAAGCATTCAAAACACCAAATAAACAGGACCAGAAAGGAAAGTCATAATACAAAAATAATCAAAACACTAAATATATAGAACAAAGAAAGAATATTAAAAGTTTCAAGGGGAAAAGACCATGTTACACACAAAGGCAAGCCCATTAGAATAACATCTCTCTTTTCAATGGAGACTGTGAAAGCCCAAAGGCCCGAACAGATGTTCTACAGGCTCAGAGAGATCACAGGTGCAAGCCTAGACTACTGTACCCAGCAAAACTATCACAACCAAGAGAGAAAGAAAAACAGCTCACAATAAAAACAAATTTAAGCGAGCCCTGTCCACTAGTCAAGCACCATAGAAGTCACTAGAAGGAAGACTTCAGTCTGAAGAGAAAGTTAACTACACCCAAGATTATACAAAGAATAAATAATCCCAAAGCAGTAAATCAAAATAGACAGGGGAAAGGCCACACCAAACCAGCAAAACAAAAGGAATAAATAAGTATTGTACATTAATAACTCAATATTAATGGTCTCATGTTCACAATAAAAAGACAAAGATGAAGAGATTAGATTAGAAAACAGGCTTCATTATTCTGCTCCCTCCAAGAAACACACACAGGGTGACATCTGTTTAGAGAATCAGGATGGAAAGAGGTATTTCAAGCAAATAGAACTAAGAAGCATGCAGACATAGCTATTTTAATAAAAGATAGACTTTAAACTGAAATTAGTCAGAAGAGATTAGGAAAAACATTACATACTAATTAAAAGAAAAAAATCATCAAAAAGATATTACTAAACATTTACGCCCCAACACAAGGTCACACACACACCACGACAGCTAGAATTACATACTGACACTAACACAGTGATAGTGGGCAACTTCAATACTCCACTTTCGCCAATAGACAGATATCCAGACAAAAACTAAGCACAAAAAGGATGGAATTAATGAACATCATCAGTCATAAGGGACATAACAGATGACGTAAACTGCTTATAACCTCATCCACTTGATGTATATCTTGTTTTTGTTCTTCTTTTCATTGCATCCTTCTAACAATGTATAACCACCACTCCCTCACCCTGTAAACACCGTATCTCTCCTATAAGAGGGACTTCAATAGGCCAGCAGTGGCTGCTCTCTCAAATCCCGATTTAGGGGAGGCAGCTGACTGGCCAGTTCTGGGTGCACCCAAAATAAAGCATGCTTCAATTGGACAATCATGGACTTGGTCTTTTTTCCTCACAAGTATCACCTTTAACATTTGGAGTCCCCCAGTGAGATGGACCGTCCACTATACCCTTGACTGCAGGTCCTTCGAGGGGCTGAGCAACCTAGGGGGATGCACTTTGGGATATTAATTCAAGGCTCCAGGGCATGGCCTTCAGTCCAGGGATAGATGGAGTCAACTCAGGATTCTGTCAGTCCTTCAAAGTAGAACTAATATTATATTCCTCAAACTATTCTGCAAAAATGAACTGAAGGACCATTGATTCTTTTTATGAAGTCATTATTACCCTGATAAAAAGTGACATAAAGACTACTCAAGACAATTACAGGTCAACATGCTTTATGACCATAGATTAAAAAAATGCTCAATAAAATACTTGCAAGCCAAATCCAAGAACACATTACAAAGATTATTAACCAGGATCAACATGACTTCATCTCAGAAATGTATACAAACAAACAAACAAACAACAACTACCATATTACTAAAAGACAAAAACCACATAATCTCATCTCATTACACGAAGAAACAAAATCTAACATGCCTTCATGGTAAAAGTTCTGGAAAGAGGAGGGCAGTGGTTCTCAACCTTCCTAACACTGCAACCTTTAATACAGTTCCTCATGTTGTGGTGACACTTGACCATAAAATTATTTTCGTTGCCACTTCCTAAGTGTCATTTTGCTACTGTTATAAATTGTAATGTAAATATTCTGTTTTCATACCTCAACATAATAAAGACAATTTGCAATAAGCTCACAAACAACATCTTCCTGAACAGAGAGAAACTCAAAGCATTTCCATTAAAATGAAGAAGAGGATGGCCAGTGTGGTGGTTTGAAAGAAAATGGTCCCCAAATGGAGTGGCACTATTAGGAAGTGTGGCCTTGTTGGAAGAAGTGTGTCACTGTGGGGCAGGCTCTGAGGTCTTTTTCTCAAACTTCACTCAGTGTGACAATCAGTCGACTTCCTGTTACTTGCAAGATGGAGCACCCTCAACTCCAGCACCATGTCAGCCTGCACACTGGTAGGATCCCCTTTATGATCATAATGAACTGAACCTCTGAAACTGCAAGTGAGCTACCCCAATTAAATGTTTTCTTTATAAGAGTTGCTGTGGTCAAGGTGTCTCTGCAGGGCAATAAAAACCCAACTAAGACAGCCAAGCTCCCCTACCTATTCAATACGACAGAAGTCTAAGCTTGAGTAATAAACAGCAGAAAGAAGAAGGGGATACAAATCAAAACTGAAGAAGTCAAACTATATTTTTAGATGATATGACTTTATACAAAAAAAAAAAGAAAATTTTACAGGTGATGAACACTTCGGGCAAAGTAGCAGGACAAATAATTAACACAAAAATCAGTAGCCTTCCTGATAGTAAATGAAAGACTGAGAAAGAAATCAGGAAAACAGTACCTTTCACAACAGCCTCAGCAACAACAACCAAAATATCTTGGGATTACTGTAACCAAGCAAATGAAAGGCTTGCATAATAAAAACTTTAAGACATTGAATAAAGAAACTGTAGAAGACGGCAGACGTAAAGACCTCCCACGTTCTGGGATCAGTAGGAATGATATTGTGAAAACAGCCACCCTACGAAAATGAAACTACAGATCCAAAGTAATCCCCATCGAAATTCCAACATAAGTCTTCATAGAATTAAAAAACAAAACAGGAAAAAGTCTATCAACAATAAATCTGATAGAGGATTATTATCTAGAATATATAAGAGAAAACTAGAACAAGACAATAAACAAACAAAAGAGTGAACATCAAGAAATCAACTACCCAGATTGAGGGACAGAACTAAGCAGAGTTTGGTCAAAAGGTAAGACACAAATGACTAAGAAACACTTTTGAAAATGTTCAACACTCTTAGCAACCAGGGGAACGCAAATTAAAACTACTTTGAGATTTCACATTACCGGAGTCAGAGTGGTCAAGAATAGTAAAACATGACAGCACATGCAGGCAAGGATGCAGGGGAAGGGGAACAGTTACTCACTGCTGGTAGCAGTGCACACTTGTGTAGTCACGATGAAAATCAGTGTGAAGGATTTTCAAAAAGCCGAAAATTCATCTATCACATGACCCAGCTATACCATTCTTAGGCATATACCCAAAGGACTCTACATCTTATTACAGAGATACTTGCTCATCCATGTTTATTTCAGCTCTATTTATAATAATTAGAAAAAGCCTAGATGTGAATAGGATCAAGAGTGGAGATGGAATCTTTCAAGGAATGTAGATGGAATACACTATTGGAATGAAATAAAGGGCAAGCTAGAATAAATGTGGAGGGGGTACAGGTGAGCAAGGTAAAGAGGGAATGTGAGGAGGGACAATGAACACTAAAAGCCTTTTGAAAAGCCAATTGGAAGACTGCTACTGTAGAAGCTTCCTAAACATATACATAGTGAAAGGAACTTGAATGGAGTCATCATATATTGGGGTGGGAGTGGAGACAATTCCTACATTAGACATCATATGCCATCAAGTAACATTTTCAGTACCATGAATGGGTTACATCTTGAGTCACTGGTCAAAGGAGTCCCATAGACTCTGCAAGTATCAGAAGCTATTGACAAACTTATTGGTTACTCTCCAAAACCTGATGGTGAGACCCTAACGCTAAAGACACCACTTAATTATCAAACACTGAGAAACTGAACTTGTGCCCAACTTGAAATTCATCCCTGCTTACCAACATTCATGGTGCTAGAAGGTAAATTGTGTGCTACTGGAGGTGAAAGGTAATCATTAATTTCACTCAACTACAAATCTTGATACCTGTAACTTCAACCTACATGCAGATTTGCCCACTATTGCAATAGTGGTACAAATATGTTGGGAATAACCAACCACTACTTGATTGGATTTAAGGTCCACTCCACGAGATGAAACCTGACACTGCTAATAGATCAAGAACCTGAGACTAGATAGGTCATGGGCACTAGGGGAACTCCTATTAGTATTATTCTGTTAAGTAACATAGGAATAAAATGATTTCTAATGACACAGTACTATACTCATAGAGCAGTGCATTGCCCAACTCTTATCAGAGAAGCTGCTTCTTGTGGTAGATGGTAATTAATTAAACAGAGACTCAGAACTGGACAATGTGCACAGAATAAGTGGCTTTGGAACATTAATCCCTAAATGGTGTGCATTTATCACACTTCTCCCCTCAAGGCTCAGGGATCTTTTGGAAATGGAGGCACAAAGACTGTAAAAGCCAGAGATTATGGATGATTCCAAGGAAACAGCACCTTCCAGATACAATATCACTCATACACATATGAATGCACATAGGGTATAACAGCATGCAAAGATGTGCACAGGTTCAAAACAGAGAAAACACTAGTAATGAGAAGGGAAAGTAGACTCAAAGTCCCACTTTTAACCAAGAAGATATTTGCAAAGATAAAATGCTGAGAAAGGGAAAATTAGTTTCCCCCAATAGAGGAAAATGTCATACTCCAGGGCAGGCCCATGCCCAGAAGTAGCTAGTCAACGCAAATGGACTCCATGTTTTATTCTACTTGTCTGTTTTGTGCGCTGTTTGTTTCATTCTGGTACTTTTTGTTTTTTGTGCATTGTTTGTTTTGATTTTCTTTTTTTGGTATTTATTTTGAGAGAGAGAACATGAAGTTGGGTGGGAAGGGAGGTGGGAAGGATCTGGGAGGATTTGGGGGATGGGAAGTATATGATCAAAATTAATGAACAAACAATATTTTAAACAAAAATAATAAACATAACTTTATGAAAATAAACATAAGAGAATTGCTACTTAGCATAAAAAAGTTTTTCCAACTTCAAGAGTTCAAGGCAGTCTGTCCGAAAGTAGATGAACACTGTACTTAATTCAGGTCCTCACAGGATCTGCTGCTTTAACAAAGGCAAATGCCCTAACACACATAAAACAGACATGTAAATGTATTCACAGCAAATACTATAGTAACATTCAATAATTGTTTTCAAATACAGATTTTAGCATTATATTTTAATATAAACATGAATGATCATGTGTTTCTTGATCACAAACCAAATGAAAGTACAGAAAAAGACTTCAAAAACTTCCCTTTGAAGGTAGGAGTTGAGAATTTACTAAGTATCTGAAATTGAGAGTCAATCTAGAGCTGATCAAGAAATGAATTTACACTAGCGAATTGAAAAACTAAATAATAGGAAGCAAAAAATTACTTGTTAACTAAAACTAAGAACAATACAAAATATCAAATCTATAAGGTGTCACATGATTTTAACTTAAAGATAAACCAAAGTAAATAGCAAAAGTCTTTGACATGGAGGTTTCACTCAAGGTAGCCAATCCGTAAAGAGAAGACCAAGTGAGTGTCAGGGGGCAGGTACATAAGTGTATTTTCACATTTTACAAGATAAATCTATAACTGTTGCAAACGAGAAATTGCTAGAAATGTATTGAACAGTAAAAAAGCAAATACAAAGAAACAATTACTACTGAGCAAAATAACAGAAAAGACTAAAAAATATAAATGAAAACTGAAGTTAGCAATAGTCATCTTAATACTTAAATTACAAGATACTACATTTCTATTACATTTATTGAAAGACATCAGCAAAATTGATGGCTAGGATTATCAGTTTTCTTTTGGATTTCCTTTGATATTTGTCTATGTGATTTCAAACTTCAAGAATTTACTCATTAATTTTTTGTATTTTTTTAAAACTCTGCATATCACCATCAACTCCTAACTAATTAAAGAGGGATAAAAAAGGTTACACATAGTCTAACACATAATTTCTAATTTACTCTAGGTGAACACGTCATCACGCTACAATTCTCTTCCCTGTCTAACTGGCCTGAAAATGTTGCCAGTGAACTGGCTCAAAACTCCAATCACCCTTCTGAGGGTGGCTCAGTAAACATCCAGGAACAGGGGACAGAGAGACTGCAAGAACGAGATGATGGGGAGGGGCTGTGAAAGCTGGTATCAGGACACGGCACAGCTGTTGCACCCATGGACTCACAGAGGAGGTGGTTATCTGCAAGACTTGCTCAACCACATCATCGACATTCCATTATGGATGGGGGTGGGACTTTTGAGGCCCTGCCCATGCACAGGGCTTATAAGCAATTCATGGTTGCTGGGGAAGAGTATATACCTCACCGATAAGTTGCCCCTGATCAAGTAAATCAGCCCCATCCATGCCATCACATGCACACACGCGCACACACGCATGCACACGCACTCACATATGCACGATCACAACAAAAAGACACTGAAGTAGAAGGAGGGTTTTTCGGGAAGAAGGAACTTGAAAGAGTAGGAGTGGGTATAAGAGAGGATGGAGGAAGCCATAAAATCAGAATACATTATACATGTATGAAATTGTGAAAAATAGTAAGTAATAAGTAAATATGATCAAAGCAGAATGTAACCTAAGCCACAAAGGGCTTTGAGAACATAATGCCGTTAGACACCTTCTTCGTTCTCATCCCAGTGGCAGCCAGATTCTGCTAAACACCGGGCAAGTGGTATTTCCCTCTAAAATAAAAGTAGTATTTTTAAGTATTAGACTTATTATACCCAACTTCACTGGAAAATCCCTTTAGAATAAGTGATAAGAAGGTTGAAATGAAAGAGGGTGCTCCCATAGACTGAGCATTAGAGCATCTTAGAGACCCAAGCTTATCTCCTGTGGAGGAGTGGATCAGCTATCTTTGACCTAGTAACCACAGACAAATCAGGTCAACACACTTCAAATCAGTCTCCTCTTGAGAAGCAGAGAAGCGAGGAAGCAGGTTGTGAAGACAGGTACAAGTAACCCGGTGTTGATTCCTTATCAGATTAGGGAGTTAGCAAAGGAGAGAGATGTCAGCTCTACTGCCACTCTCTCCTTTGTGGTAGCAAAGTTTACTTAATTCCTAATAAAACAATTTTCAGGGTAATAAGAAGATGATTCTAGTCCATCAAAGAGAAGGTATTTTTGATATTCTAGTTCAAATAGTTTGCATACTTTTACTTTACACTACTAGGGTACAGTTTCTATACTTCATTAGTAACCACACATGTATAGATAAGAACAAAACTAAAAGTGAATTATATCACATAGACAGGAGCATGCAACTCTACACACAGACTCAATTGTAAGAAAAGTATACCTTCCATCCCTGTGATGATGCTCAATGGTCTGACTGTATCTGGAGCGAGGTAGAGTAAGAAAATGACTGCAAGCATGGCAGAAACAAGAATAAAATGAGACTCAGAAAAGAAGTAAAAGGTACAGTTTAGTTATAAAAGTTAGAATCAAACATAATCAGATAGTAAGCAAAGCCAATGAAATTGCTACTGGAAAGCTTGGCCATCTTCTCAATGCCCATTGGAACATGGCAGTGTAAATGCAACAAAATATAAGATTTAAATTTTTTAATTAAATGATAAAATTAGTATTGCATCAATATATTGAGCATCATATTTTCGCAAATTATATATTACAAAGATGTTTTCCTTCTTTTTTGGAGAAAAGGTGAGAAGGAAAAAGTAATAAAATGACCAGCAAGCAAGTTAAGGGCACAGAGGTGATATTTAATACCTATAATGCTTAGGACATTTCATGAGGTTTTATTTTTCTTTTACTGTTCCATCCCTGACACTGCTTGAATCAGGTTTCTGCATCTTTGGAATATGTTTCCTACCTTCGAACCCTCCTGCCTGTGACCCAGTTCATTCTTCACCGTTTGTACAGACTCTCTCAACCCCACCCTTCTCCATGTCACACAGCATGTCACTACCTTCCAGCTAGGTACCACAGACCACCCAGCACTCTACGTACAGGAGGCGGTTCCCAACTCCACAACCTGTTCCTGCTCGTCATCCTGGCACGAATGCCTGCCATTCCAAGCCTGTCTCTACTCATTTGCCTTTGAAAGTTCTCCTCATCTTTAAAGTCCAGATGCTCTTTGAGTCCTTTCCCAATAAATCCAAACAAGTAATTTTCCTTTCTGTACTAACAATATTAGACTCAGTCTCATAGCATTTTACTTTCTATAATTAGTAAATATAAAATGATATGTCTATTATACCAAGATAGTATCATTTTTAAATTTCTGAACACAATGGATGACCCACTAAGTGCTTATGGGTAGACATATTTTAATAATTAGTTTCCTGATATAAGATATGAATGGAGGCCCGGTGGTGGTGGTGCACACCTTTAATCCCAGCACTCGGGAGGCAGAAGCAGGTGGATCTCTTTGAGTTTGAGGCCAGCCTGGTCTACAGAGCTAGTTCTGGGACAGCTAGAGTTATACAGAGAAACCCTGTCTCAAAAAACCAAGGGGAAAAAAACAAAAGAGAAAGGAAAAAAAAAGAAATAAAATGGCATCAGTATCTGAGGTACCCCAGAGGTTTATATATTAAGGCATTTCCTTTTTTAGTATATAAATCCAATATGTGAAAACTTATAATTTATCTTCTGATGGTTAAGAAGACAGAAAAAATATGGGACATGAAGAAAGAAGGAAGTGCCTAATCCAGGAATCTGTCTAAAGGCTCTGCCACCTGACAAGCAAGAACTCCAGTGCAATCACTGTTTACTTTGAAAGGTGCTAACATGAAACAATATTCTTTGCATAGACAGATGTCTTGTATTAAAACAAGAAACCAGCCATAAGGCCTGAAGGTGCATGGCCATGGTAGGTCTCGTTCTTTTCTCTGGATGTTTTGAGATATTCTAACAAGACTGCTACCTTTGTTTGTTGTAAATTATGCTACTTTCTGAACCGCTATGATCTGAACCACTTATCAACTGTAATTCCGACAATAATCCTGTGGAAACACCCTGAGATTTCATTTAGACCCCTTAGCAAACTACTGAAGACAGTAACTTCAAAACTCACTAAAACAGTATAAATGATTATTATAAAAACAATGAAAGGTGATTTTCTCCTAGAGACGCCCACATCCAGGTTCTGTACTCTTTACTTCTGAGCATCTATCTTTTTCTTTACCGTTATTCTTAAATACTATATTAACATATCACTTATTTAACCCCAAACCAGATTAGTCTTTACATTGTTCTATATGCCAAAGCTATACATTTAGTTAGCCAGAGCTGAGGTCCCTAGAGACTCCAGGGAACCCTCCAGCTGCTGAGGTCCCTAGAGACTCCAGAAAACCCTCCAGCTGCTGAGGTCCCTAGAGACTCCAGGGAACCCTCCAACTGCTGAGGTCTCTAGAGACTCCAGAAAACCCTCCAGCTGCTGAGGTCCCTAGAGACTCCAGGGAACCCTCCAGCTGTTGCTGATGGTGGCATGGAGCTATGTCTCCTCCATTCCACTGACCCTGATTTTAAAATTGTATTTGTGATGCTAAAATCATACTTATGGGAAGGAAAAGCAATCAGTATAAAAATATAACTGCAGCTGGGTGGTGGTGGTGCATGCCTTTAATCCCAGCATTGAGGAGGGAGAGGCAGTCTGATCTTTTGAGTTGAGGCCAGGCTGGTCAACAGATTGAGTTCTGGGACAGCCTTGGCTACACAAAAAAACTTTGCCTTGAAAAAAACAAAAACAAGCAAACAAACAAACCCCCCAAAACAAAAAACAACAAACCCAATTTTATATATATATATATATATATATATATATATGCTGTGATGTTATTAAAAAATATAATACTCTCTACATACATTCTAACTCTTTTTTTTTTTTTTTTTTTTTTGGTTTTTCGAGACAGGGTTTCTCTGTGTAGCTTTGCGCCTCTCCTGGAACTCACTTGATAGCCCAGGCTGGCCTCGAACTCACAGAGATCCGCCTGGCTCTGCCTCCCGAGTGCTGGGATTAAAGGCGTGCGCCACCACCGCCCGGCCTTCTACATACATTCTAATAGTAAGTTAACTCCTATGACTAAAATCTGAGAAAGATTTCTTGTTCTAAAGCTACATGTTCATCTCCCCTCACAAATTATGCTCTCAACTGTAGTAGTCACCAAGGTTACTAAAGAAACAATGAGTTAAAAGGTGTAAGGAGGGGGCAAAATGAAGAATGACCGTGACCTATTTACAGTGCATTCTTTAAACTGATAATCTGCATGTAAGAGCTTACAGGACTTGTAAACAGTATTTACTTTTCACGACAGAGTAAGATTTTGAGTAATGATGATAGAGTCAGACAGATTAAAGAATCAAAGACCCAATAGAATATAGATACATAATTCTTAAACACTACTCATAAAGATAATGAATGCTATACCTCATGCATACAGCACTGAAATTGAATAAAGAACTATAATAGAATGCATACGGCAACATATCACACAGGGTGTGATCAGTGTAAAAGTCTTCCTATACAATTTTCCAGCATGTCGCCAAATACTGCTTCATACCAAACTCCAGGAGGTGTAGATGTGTTTTGCTTCTGTAACTTCGCTCTTGTGGACTGAATAAACATTGCCATTTCTCAAAGTCTAACTCAGGTGCCATCTTCTACACCTTTCCCACAACGCCTGAATTAACTTACTCCTCAGCTTTATGATTTTTGTTTGTTGTCATTTTTGTTATTTCAGGTTAATTGCTAATCATTAAATATAAAATATTTGAGTTGAGGTTTTCTTAATGTTATGTGTATGGCACATTTTTTTCATTAAGTACTATAAATTTTTTTTTCATTCTTTTTCGAGAGTGTGTTATGTAGTTCAGTCAGTCATTGAACTAGCGATGTAGCCAAGGCTGGTCTTGAACTCCTGAGCCTCCTGCACTATCTTCTGAGTACTAGGATTACAATATGCACTGCCTTGCTCAACTAACACTACATTTGATAAAATACAGCTAGTGTTATACTTTGTGGTAACTGGTTGTCTGATAAGGACTATAAAACTCTCACTGAAGGCAGTGTCAGCTAATTTGCACAATTCTATATAATAAATATTATAGATATAGAAATCAAATGCTTGGTTTTTGCCAAACATAATTTTTTTTTTTTTGGTTTTTCGAGACAGGGTTTCTCTGTGTAGCTTTGCGCCTTTCCTGGAACTCACTTGGTAGCCCAGGCTGGCCTTGAACTCACAGAGATCCGCCTGGCTCTGCCTCCCCAGTGCTGGGCTTAAAGGTGTGCGCCACCACCGCCCGGCATTTTTGTTTCTCTTTTTTTTTTTTTTTGCCAAATATAATTAAAATCCTAAATACAAATTCAAGAACACTTGGTTCCAAATCCTATGAAAAAGTGTACATTCAATTAAATGAATTTCTAATTCAATGCATTAGATTTTACTAAGGAGAATAATGCATGCATCTTTTAAAAATCCTAAATTACACTACTTACTAACACAAGGAAAATTCTTCCTTTGGCTTTTTAATACACTGTACTATTGATTGATTCTTGTGTTAGTCAAAGTCCGATCACTATGACACAATATTGTTATAACCCATTTCAAAGAGGCAAACATTTATTTGGAACCAGTTCCAGATGTTAAGCCACCATGATGGAGATGGTAAAGTGAGCAAGAGCAGATCATCTCAGGCTAGCCAGGAAATAGGGGGAAATAAGGCCTACCCTAGCTGGATTCCCTTATTATCCTTCCTCTAGCTAGGTTCATAGCCTACTGGGAAGCCACCTATACTAAATTCAAAGCATGTCTTCTTCTCTCAGCTAATCTTCTGTATATTCCTCAGAAACATACAAAAGTGGCTTTATAAATCACCTAGACATATCTCAAACCCAATTAAATCGATCAGATTCATAATTCTACAAAAAATGATATTCATAAACATAAAACATGAGTACTTTCCCCTTTTTAAAAGGACATTGAGATAAACTTGATTACTGAAAATCCTTAAGAATATTAAACTTGAACAGATAATTAAGAGAGAATGTTGTACAGTGAATGTTGCTTCTTGTATTAATGAATTGCACAGATAATCACAATAATGCTAGAAATGCCTTCTATTATTTGTTTTTATTGAAATAAATTCTACTTTACATAATGTTTTAAAAAGACTTAAGATAGATCCCAACAAAGAATGACTGTGATCTGCACATCTACATCCTTCCTTGTAAACGTGAGATGGATTTATCTACTTCAAAACTTCCACAGACAAACATTTGAATATTCTTAATACACTAAAGTATTCATAAGATCATGAAGAAAAGCATAATGACTACATAAAATTGGGATTAATTATCTGGGTTTTAAAAGAAGATATGAAAGGCAAATGGTCCTATGTTTGTGGTCATTAAGCCTAGAAATATGTGCCTTAAAATACTGACAAAATAGTATGGATTTAATGTAACAGTAAACAGTTATTTTATAATTTTATTCCAATACTTTCTACAAGGATTATAGCTCATATTTTTGGGGCTTCATATTGAGCCCATCTTTTTTTCATTAAATTCACTTTATGTAAGCTTACCAGAAATTTAAAGTCATTTAGACAGTTTTATTGCCTCAATAAGCAAATTTTTAATGGCTAAGAAGCTTGTGATAGCTATATAAGTAATTTGAAAAACTAATAAAGTTCATTAACATTCTATTAGGCAACCAAAATACCTACTGATCCTTTTTATGACACATTCGAAGTCTAAGGCAAGCCAACATGGCGATCCTATGTTCATTATTATCATAGTGATAAGCATATTTCCCAATAGGTAGCACACTCATAACCACCCTTAAGGGACTGATTACATGAAATGTTTAAAAAATTTAAAAAGAAAAAAGTTAAATGGTTTTTACCTGATACTAATCGAAACATTAATTTAATAACTATTTGGTTTCATCTTTGTTCCGAAGACACTAAAATTAGTATTTGTTTGGCACTATCAATGTAGAAGATACGCTGTATGTTATATTTGGATACAAAAGTGAATTACATGCATGGATTGAGTATTAATCTTGATTCAAACCAAATGATTTCTTTTATTCATCATGACAGTTACTTGTCATGTCAATGGACTTGAATGACAAAGAATGTAAGTCACTACTTCATCATATTTTCTGAATACTATATTCGACTTTATCATCATCTTATCCTAAACCCATTTGAGAGTTTGAAAAAAAGTCCCATGGTATTTTTTTATATATATAACCAAAATGAATTAGAAAGTTAATTAATTTTCTTAAAATTAGTAGTAATTAATATAAGTATTATAACATACCATGTTACTCCCAAGTTTGTCACAGTTAATGTGGCAACTTCAGAGAATTTTTGCAAATACAGCAAGTGTGACTTATTAAGATGTTAAAGCTTTACTGAAGGCCATGAGAGAAAAACTCTTGGAGAATTATAATAAAGGTTTCCTTAACAAACCAGACTGTCTCAGTATTTCTGCATATGCAAAGTCACACTATTTCTCTGAAATCTATTAAAGCCTTTCATCTCTATCAGCAAATGGATATATACTACACATGATAATTTGCTATGTGCAGGTAAAAAAATCGTTGCATTCTGATTACCATTATAATCTCCTGTGCAAATTTGCCAGCTATTTTTATTAATCTTTTCTTGACAGGGACTAGTCAGGCCGCGCTGGTGGACCTCATAGCTCTGACTCTCCTGATCTCCATCCCAAGTGCTGGGATTGTAAACATGAGCCGCAGGGCTCTGCTGAGCCATGATAGTCAGGTTCATACTGTTTTGGTTTGCGTATCAAGAAAAACTGCACGTGTTTAACCTTTTCTGTTAAACAAAGGGCTATCTTAAGAAAGAATGTAGAAATAGTAAAGAAAAGGCACAGTTTAGAAACTCAGATGATACAAAGGACTAGAGAAAACATTTTACATTAACCCTTCCTGAAGGCAATAGAGGTCAGTGAGAGTTGTGTTTACCTGTCTCTATCTGGAGAATAATGGTCATCCATGACCCGGTGTCTGTCCATTCGGCTAATTGTATTGTAATGACCAGGAGCACGTGTCCCTCGAAGCCCCTGTTCCACATTCCTGCTACGACAGGAAGAACATTATATATCTGACTAATCTATAGCATAACCCCCACAAAATGATAATAAAATATATTTATTTAGTTTATCTGTATCTCTGATTGAATAAATTGTATTTGGAAATGAACAGTAAATTGAGGATCTGGCTGCTTTACAGATACAAAAAGAGCCCATTAAGAGAATATCATTCAGGATAAGATAAACAATATCTTACGGATGGGCAACACCAGTTCTCTATAATTGATAATCAGTGATATACTATACACTAGAGGGAAAGGTTTATGAGAAGATAGGTTCAATGTTGCACATGATTTTTAGCATGGGCCACAGGAACGGTGGGAGGGGTGTCCTACACATGGTTGGACCTGAGTTCAAATCTCAGAAAAACAACTATCAGTACCTATCCAATTGTAAACATGTTCTCTGGTAGCACTCTAGCCTAAACTACCACCTTTGTGATTTATTAACTTATAGTTGTCTAATTGTTATCTTACCTAAATCCTTCCCTTATCTAGTCTGAATACGGTAGTCCTTTGAAACCATGGAATGAATGCTAAAAATTTCATTCTTGGTGATGGACTAGACTCCTGTCCTTTGCAAATCATCTTTTTCATTAGTTTGCAATGCCACGCTTGTATACAGAGGAATGTATAAATACATAGGCAAATCTAATATACATATTTATCTATATTGTACTAGCTAGTCAAAATCCATTAAATAAAATTCTATCTTCATATATTACACATTTTTTTATTTATTATGTCCCTGAACTATCATGCATAAATTATATATAGTATTGTCTGTGGTTTACACTTCATGTAGCTCTTTGGTACCAAGTTAGGTTGATCAGAGATTTCTAATATTGTAAGATCTAGAGGAATAGATTGGTATGACCATTTCTCTTTCTACTCATGCACTATTTTTAGTTTTTTTTTTAAAGATTTTTAAAAAATCTTTTTTAACTTATCAATTACTATATGATTCATAAATATAATTATTTGGTTCTAAATGAATCTGCTTAATATTTACATGCAATCTAAAGCTAGTTTTTCTTAACTGTTTTGAACTCTTAGGGCAAGTAATACACAGATCATGAAAAGAAACTAAGCCATGTCACATCTTAGTCCCATTGCTAAGGCATCTGATTTTTCTTTAAAAGGATGTTTTAAAGAATAATATATTTTTAGAGGATATAATGGTAATTTATGTAAAATTCACCCTAACTACTATGCTGTAAGCAAACTTGACACACTCTATTACCTTTGTGGAGGAGGGACACTCGGTGACCATGACCTAGTCCTTCCTATAGCATCTACGCGGTGTGGAGACCCTGATGGTGAACAATGGTTTGAGGACATTACTTGTTCTGGCACTGACAATGTGGAGCTTTGAAGATCACGACCATTGTGCCGGTAATCTAGAGGAAGAAAATAAAATAACAATTATCTATGCACTAAGTTCTTTGTGTTGCACTAAGGAACATAAAATACTAGTAAGGCTGGAATACTTTTACTATGACAAGTTTAGAGTAAAACAAATACAGTATAACATGTTTGAAAAGTTGTGAGCACAAAAATGAAAATGGAAAGACATTTGATACTTAGGTAGTTCACTGTATTGGGTAGGGTAAAAGCTTAAGTTCTTTTTAGAAATTGACCAAGATTGTTCTAGAAATATTTCATCTGTAGAAACTTAAATGTTTCTTAACTATTGTTAATATTGCCAAGTTCCTAAGATGCTTCATAGTCTCCATTTACACTTTAAATAAGGTAACCCACACTACGTACGTAACACTCAATGACATTTTTCTTGAAATACTTGGCAGAGCTACGACCCCACAGTAGTCTGAAAACAAAACTAACCCTCAAAGAAGGAGAAGACTGCAGTGACTCAACATCCTCATAGAAGTTAACATTAGGAAGCACAGACACTCGGACGGGGACGAAGAGGGGACTCTGCACGTCAGCAGAGCAGCAGTTCGATGTGGAGAGGCCAGGGCCATCTCCTGAAGCTCTAGGGATGTGAACGATGTATATGATGGAGAAGCATGGACGCGGCTGAGCAGAGCATGGACACTGCTGCCACCTGGTCATCGTCATCATGTGCAGTGCAGCTGTTAGTGATCAGTCACTTCTCCATGAATATCTGATGGTGGGCACTTCCTAAAACACACTACTGCAGTGTGCATTTCCTAGATTATTTAGAGGCCCTGAGGGAAGCTGAGAAGCAGCACATGTGCTTCAAATGCATAAGGCCTTAGGTTCATCCCCAGTACATGTCGACCTTAACTAATTACAAAGAGACATAACTCAGAGAAACCACTTCACTCCTATGTAGCTTTTGAGCAAGTTAATGTTCTGCAGGAAGACTGGGTCCCATGGAACAGAGCAAAAGATCAAGACATAAATAACTAAAGAGGGAGCCAATAAAATAGAAGAGGAAATTTTGAAAGGGAAGACACTAAACGAAGATGGAAGCTTACACCAGTCCCTCTGAATTCCGGCACTAGTAACCGTGCTTTTCAGCGAATGCACTGAGTGCACTTCTTAATTTTTTAAAGACAAGCACTGACGATGAGTGGAAAAAAGGCAAGGTACTTATCTAGCAGACAGTTTCTATTTATCTAGACACAAACTGCCTCAGAGAAGAATGGCTGTGAATTGTAAGCAACAGACATTGGTAGCAGCTAGTAAGGGCATATTTCTGTGTACATACATACATGTGACACTGTGGTAAATAAAATAAAAATTTTATATATATTTGTCCATATAAAAATCATTTTCATAAACTTGGAGATAAAACATATACATAACCATGTACACGCATACATGATTATATATGCTTTTTAAGTGAACAAAATGATAACAATCAAATAAAGAGAAAAGTATAAGGAATTTGTTATTGTAAATTACATAATCTGTGAAGTACTATTTGAAAGTGGATTTGAAGTAGTTATATATATATATGTGTGTATGTGTGCGTGTATGTGTGTGTGTGTGTGTGTGTGTGTGTGTGTGTGTGTATACTAGATTAACTACCATAGAAAGTATTAAAAAAAAAAAAAGGTAAAGGTTTAGAAATTAACAAGTTCAAGTTCCACAACAGCCAGGGCTACACAGAGAAACCTTGACTTAAAAAAAACAAAATTAAAAAAAAAAAAAAAAACGAACAAGAAAAAAGAAAAGAAATTAACAAGTCATATAAATGTTCAGTTAAAATCAAAAAGGCAGAAGAAACACAAGTTTAAAAACAGAAATAAAAAACAATGGTAATAAAAAAAAGCCCTAGCAGATATTTAACTCTATCAACAAACCACTCAAAAGATAGTGGTCTATGCACAGTAATTAAAATGTGGATTGATGAAGTAAAAAAATAATCTCCAGGAACTGATGATCATAGGAAGTTGTAGAACAGAAGGCTAAAATAGATAACAACCAATCGCCTTCTTATAACTATCAATCAAAGCTGGAATTTGAAATTGAAAAGCCAATACCAATTATAATATCACACCACCAATAATGAAATTCTTAAGAGCACTCTAACAAAATATAAAGTAGATCCATATGAAGACATCAACAAAACTGAATAATAAACTGTATTATAAGGGAATAAAGGGAGAGATATTCTATAAAACAGGAAACTCAATATTAAGAAGAAACCAGTTATTTTTACCAATTCAATCTACAAATTTAATGTGATTCAATAGAAATTCTAAAAGTTTGTGGGTACTGACAAATCGCTTTTAAAGGTTATATTGCAGTGGGATGGTCTGTATGTCAAATGTGTGGCTGATTGGTCAATAAATAAAACACTGATTAGCCATTGGCTAGGCAGGAAGTATAGGTGGGACAAGGAGGAGAATAAAGCTGGGAAGTGGAAGGCTGAGTGAGAGAGACACTGCCAGCCGCCACCATGACAAGCCGCATGTGAAGATCCCGGTAAGCCATGAGCCACGTGGCAAGGTATAGATTTATAGAAATGAATTAATTTAAGATATAAGAACAGTTAGCAAGAAGCCTGCCACGGCCATACAGTTTGTAAGCAATATAAGTCTCTGTGTTTATTTGGTTGGGTCTGAGTGGCTGTGGGACTGGCGGGTGAGAGAGATTTGTCCTGACTGTGGGCCAGGCAGGAAAACTCTAGCTACATTATATGGAGAAGCAAACAGCTGAGAATGTACCAGTACTGATTACCAGAGTCAGGAGACTGACTGGAGAAACATTAACTACTTAGTATAATTTCTAACAGTCAGAACACTGTAGATAGGCCAATGAATAAAGCACACAGTGGAACATAGAATGGCTAAGAAATAAACCAACATAAAGATGTTCAACAGGTCTTTACCCAAGGACAAAAGCAAAGCAATGCAGTGGAGCAAATGTAGTCATTTCAACCAATTGGTATGAAACTCCTGGACTTTAACATAGAAGAAAATGAATCTAGGATGTTAGAAAGATGGCTCAGCATGAGGGTGGTGGAAGACTCTGGAACCATGGACTAGAAAAACAATTGAATGCATTTAACAGAACATTTTAGTAGACCCCTGGAAGGGAGCAACTTAGACAGTCCAGGCCCGGGCCATGAAGTTCAGAGAGTGACAAGGACTCTATCAGCGACTAACCTCCAGGCAAGTTCTGTGACATTCTGACAAAGAGTCTAGCTGTGTCCTGCATGTCCTGAGTTCTTGCCTGAGGCTACATTTTTGAAAAATGGGCTAATTTCTTTAGTGGGGAAATTTTAAGATAATGTAACATTGAATCTGTGCAATGATTGTTGCAGATGTTCTTAGGCAAGTCTATAATTAAAAGAGAGCAGCAAGCAGAGCAGGAACAATTTTAAAGTTGGGGTGGGAGGCACGAGAAAGTTAATGTTGCTTTCAAGCAGAAGAAGCTGGAAGTATTAAGATTAGTGCTCTCGAAGACAAGCCTCCTGCTCTGCATTAGAAAGATAGAAAAGGGGATCACAGGGCAAGATGCCACCCAGTTAAAGCTCCACTTTGTACAATGAAAAGCCTAAGGGATGTCTTACTACTAAAGAGCAATTGTGCATAAAGCTGTTCCTAAAGTGGCTGAGTCAGCTGAACACGGCAGTGACAGTCACATGGGAACAACAGAGAGGAACACTGAGGGATCATGGGTTCTTCTGTGTGGTTTCAGAGGGCTGCTGACCAGGCCATGTGTGACAGGCTCAGAATCCCTGCGTCAGTGCTGAGGTCAACGGATGACGGTATAAAGGAGAAGCCTGGGTGACAGTGGAGTCTCAGACATGTTGGAGATGCCAGGGCCTCGAGAGGTCTGCCAAGAAGAGCTGCGTACATGGAGTGGAACCAGTCCAAGAGAGAGATGTACGTCACAGGCAGCAAAGCTGAAGGACAGAGCCATTTAGGCCCTTTGAAACTGCGGCTACAGACACCAGACATGAAGCTTGAGAACTTGAAGTTTTTCTTATTGGGTTTTGGTCCAGTCTTTATGCTCCCATTCCTTTTAAATATGTGTTTCTTTCTGCTGGATATGGTGGTACACACCTCTAATCCAGGCACTCAGGAGACTGAGGGAGGTGGATCTCTGTGAGTTTGAGGCCAGCCTGATATACAAAGTGAGTTCCAGGACAGCTAGGGCTGTTATTTAGAGAAACCTTATCTTGAAAAAACCAATAAACACACACACACACACACACACACACACACACACTCACTCACTCACTCCTTTTAAAGTGTATATATAAATATATTAACTATACATATTCCTCTTTAAAAGGGAACATATATTCTTGTTAATGTATATTAGAAGTATAGGGCATCACATTTAAGACATTATCTTCAATTTTAAAAGGAGCTAGATTCTGGACTTTTGAACAGTGTCCAGACTGTTAAAGATTATGGGGATTTCTGAAGTTGGACTAAGCATTTTGTATTATGATATACCATACAACATATAGATCCAGGAGCCAAATGTTGTACTTGGATGAGGAACTTCCTCCATGGGCCCATGTATTTGAATAGCTTGTCCCTAATTAACGGCACTGTGTGGGGGAAGATATGGAACCTGTAGAAGACAGAAACTTCCCAGCAGAAGCATGTCACCACAGGTGGGTTTGAAGAGGTTTATAGCCTTGCCCCAGGGGCCCCAGGGAAGGACAGTGTCTGTCATGAAACTCACAAGGCTTGCCTTCACGAGACTTTATGAGGTGTCTTCCCCTTCCTAAGATTATATACGCAGTGTCAATTAACTGGGCTGATAATCTTCAGTGGTGTACATACCCAGAAGTTACCCATGGGGCCTAATGGTGGTAGGACTATCACTGACTAACCCATCCTCCTGTAACTAACTCCGGTAAACACTTTGTTTCAGGAAGCTAGACTCGGACAAGGGGAAAACTCATTAGGTGTGTGGCACTAGCTTTTCTCAGTGTAAAGTTTCTTTACACCCCTCTCATGAAAAGTCATGCAGCAAATGTGAATAATAAATAAATCTCTATTTCCCCCAACACACAATTTCTTTAAAAGTACAGAAAAACCCAAATGGTTCAACCTAGTCTTTTTGTGGAGAGGGGGGAACAGAGAAAAGTCCTTTGATGTTACTGTGCACAGGACTGGCAATGGTGGTCATCTCTAGTTGTCAAGTGGACACAGCAGACAGACTATGGGAGTCTCAGTAATGTCTCTCCTACAGTAAGCTTGCCTGCGGCTATGTCTGGGTAGAATTTTCTTGATTACTGAATTGAGGTGAGAAGAAGCTCCCAGTGTGGGAGACACTCTTTCCCTGCACAGAGGAGTGCATACGAGTGAAGAAGGGAAGCTGATTGTCAGTGTCCATGCATCATTCTCGGCTCTTGAGTGTCGACGACTAGCTGCTTTGAGTTCCTACTGGCGAGGAGGGACACAAACTGGATTCATGTGCTAAAATAGACCCTCCTTCCATAAGCTGCTTCTTGGGTCAGGGCATTCTATCACAGTAACAAATAAAAAGTAGGACAGTGAATATATATAACTAGGATATTATATTTCAGAAAACAAGAAAAAAATAATAGTTTCACCATATGGAAATAAATGTTTGCGGAGACAGATGTTTATAGATTTAAACATGAGAAACAATATGTATAGGTATTAAAACACTACACATTACTTTACTAATACACATCAGTCCAAATTTTAAAAACATATCAGTCCAAAATTTAAAAAAACTAATTCAGGACTCAATAAAGATGAATACTTTTTTTATCTTCAAAAAAAAAAAATGAAAGAATGTAGGCATGCCTAAAAACGACATTGGAATGAATTGTTTTCATGATCTGAAGGGAATTGGTAAGGTGAAAAAACACTAAGGTCAATGGATACTTAAGAGTAAGAAGTAAAATTAGTCAACTACAAAAGGAAGAGAATATGAACATGAAAAAGATAATAATAATATCAAAGAAAAATCTACGGAAGAAATAACTGAGGTTGAATCTCTAAACTATGTGAAAAGTGTAAACAACTTTTGCAGTGTTAGCAATTCCTATATTGTTCATTCTTAATAAGAAATAAGGCAAAACACAGCAACTGAGTTTTTAAAGGTAGTTTACTGACTATGGCATGCATACCTTACTCTAAAAAATCTATCAAAAAGTCAGCAATCACCAATGTAGTAATAGCAGGTCTTACACATAAAAACTATCTTTTCCTGAGTAAAGTTAACTATACTTATGAGATTTGTTAGAGTAATTAGTCTAGCAAATTATAAATCTAACAAGAAGACTAGAATAAGTTATTATATAATATTAAGGAGACATTAGAGATGAAATTTCAATTATATAATCAATTATGTGAAAAATCATACAATTTATCATAAAAGCTTATTATTGAATTGTTTTAAAATAGAAAGTTTATAAATATTTTCTTACCAAGGGCCGGCTTCTTTAAAGAATATTCATTCTAACAATTTGCATAGTATTTTCAGCAACTGTTTGGAAGTTTAGGTTGGCAAGGTTTTCTTGAGGTTATTTTTCGAAGATATGGAAGCAAATTTGTATTCCTCAGTTTGTTTATTTTGATGATAATGGCGAATTGCACTCCCTTTTTACACTACACAAGAATTCTAAACACTTACCTGATACTACACCAACACCATCATCACAATCGTAGTCAGAGACCTCGCTGTCACTCACTCTCTTTGACCCTAGAAACAAGTGAGCCATGATTAAACTTGATGGTTGTTCAGAAGAAGAAGGAAAAAAAGCCTACTGAAGGGGAAAAATAACTGAAAGCATTATAAATACTTAATGATAGAGGAAAAAAGAGGAAGGTTATTACGTGCTCACCAACACTGATTTTCACAGACATTTCATGAGGTTAGGATACAGATCACAATGAGGTAACAATTAATACAATTATTTAGAAACATGTAAGACAAAATTTGTAATGAGTAAAAGTCTATTAAAAGTATATTAAGTACAAAATATATAATTAAAGTCTACTGAAAAATAATTCGTAGCATTAGATGCTTTGGGACAAAGACACTTAACCCAGGTAAATTTCAAAACACAGAGATAGGTTGTTTTCCAAATCATTAACATGTCACTTCCTGATATAGATAACTAAGAACTTTGAAGCTAAGTTTTATTACACACGATCATAGAGAATTTCAGAAACATAAATTGATTCATGACATCTTGAACGTTCTTTTTTCCTATTATTTTGGTTGTTTTTTCCATTGATTCAAGAAGACAAGAAATAAATCACATATAAAGCTAAACGCTAGTTGCTCTGTGGTGATTTCTAAGAAGAGGACCAGGAGCACCAATAGGTTGTAGAATTTAATTACATCATAGACTAGCTTTTTTTTTTCTTATCTTTGAGGTAAGGTCTCACTATGCAACATTGGCTGGCCTGGAACTTATCGTGTAGACCAGGCAGGCTTTTATCTCACAGAGATTTGCCTGCCTCTGCCCATGTTCGTCACTAGGAATTTTAATGTTAATCTCAATACAGTAAAACTGACATTTTTTGAATAAAACAGAATTTTAATGAACGTACTTTTAAACTTACTTATGAAATATACCATGCATAGAAAGAAGTACTAAATTTTTAACAATATGTGTCTCAGCATAGACACACTATGCAACAGAATCTTTGATTACAGTTTTTCCTCTATCTTGGTATCAGAAGACATTTAATGATGAATAATGATAATGGCAGTAGTGCAGTTTCTCAGCCTGACTTGTTTTGTCTTTCAGCACATACCACACACCATTCATCGAGGACTAGTTTGAGAAATAAACGCTTTCCTATATAGTCAAAAAGAAAACTGAATGACATGTAATGCATACGGTCCTCCAAGCAGAGATATCTAATCATACACGCATCTGTCAGAAATCCTCTGTACTCCCCACAATCATTTGCTTATTTGTTTTAGGCCATGCCCTTTTCCTGGAGAGAAAGTGTATGAGTCCAGCTAGTGCAGTCCCCTTTTCTCCCTTTAAAGGAAAGGAAAGGGAGATCACACCTCATACCTCGCTTCTGAATCAAGTAATTTCCTCAAATAAAATCCCCCACAACTTATGTCAGAAAGCTTCAATAAAAAACACAGACATAAAAAAGATAGACATTGTTGTGAGGTGGTGATGCATGCTCACGCCTTTAATCCCAGCACTCAGGAGGCAGCGGCAGGTGGATAAGTGAGTTCCAGGCCAGCCTGGTCTACAAAGTGAGTTCCAGGAATACACAAAGAAACCCTGTCCATCTAGCATAGACATTTATATGAGAATTACTTGACAAATTTCCAACAAACTCGGCAGAATGGAGTGTACAAAGCTAGAGCATACATTTTAGAAGGATTTTGCCAGAAAAAGATGACATAGACGGGGTTATAATAGAGACACTTAAGCAAACTGCCTCCCACCCAATTTATAACAAAATGTCTTTTTGTACAGGTCCAGGTATGAGGTTAACAATTGCTATTACAGGTACATAGTACAAAGATGATAAGTTTTTACTGTCAGCCAAGGGTTAGAACAAGAGTGACACCAGAAAAAGACAAACTAATTTTATCAATTTTATCAATCTTTGTGATCCGTGGTGTGTGTGTGTGTGTGTGTGTGTGTGTGTGTGTGTGTGTGTGTGTGTATGTGTGTGTGTACATGGAACAAAGATGCATACACTAAGTCAAAGACTGAAAGTCAGGCATTTGAGTAAAGCAGAATAAATACTAGTTTCTTCTAATTCTTATGGAATTGAGATTTTATGTTTCCATATTAACCTTGAAGTTAAAATGTACTGTAACTAGGTTCAGTGTACTTGGATTTTGTCTTTTTAACATTCTGATGAAGTCAAGGTTTAGATTTAATTGGTATATTAGTTGTTTGTATTAAAAACAGTATTTTCAGTGTCTCATTAGTAAGAAACATTTTGTAACTATAAAAAATGAATTTTCTAAGTCTTCCTCTGAAAACTTCGAAATTGTTGTCTTTTGCAATGATATCCACATTCATTTTAAATGTAGATGCATATAAGATGGAGACAACATTTTTTCCTATGGCTAGCACATTTCTCAACATTACTCATTTGATATTTATTATCTCCCAGTTATCTGTGACAGAACCTGTGCCATAAATGAATGCATCCTCATTCTTCTCATCCTGGTCTGCTTGCCTGTTTGTGTTTTAAAGAAAGAGAAGGACGCATGGACCTGGGAAGGTGAGGAGGAGCTGGGGGAGGGGAAACTTGATCAGAACACCTTCTATGAAAAAAACATTATCAATAAAAAACAGGATCTTAAAAAAGGTAAGTTTTTTAAAGATAATAAAAAACTATTACTATGCATGATTAAATGTTGCAGTAGAAAATAAATAAACCATAAAATCAATTTGACAGGAGCTGGAGAGGTGGCTGAGCAGTTAGGAGAATTTGCTCTTGCAGCAGACCTGGGTTAGTTCCCAGCTCCCACACGACAACTCTACTCCAGGTGCCAGGGACCTGAAACCCTCTTCTACACTCTGTGGACGCCAGGCACGGACATGGTGACGCCCATACATGGAGAGACCAAACACTCACACACATAAAATAGACACAGTCTTAAAAATTTGTAACAAACTGTATATACTTTCCATGTATGCACGTGAGGAGTCTAAATCCATTCTGAGGTGTAAGTGCTCTACTGACTGTGTTTATTTGCAATTTGTGTTCTTTGTTTTGTATTTTCTCTAATTTATTTTTACTTTCCTAATTTTTTTACTTGACTTATCAATGAAAAAGGTAATATCCTAGAGTTTCTTTCAATAGGGAACAATCTGATAATATTCTTTCCAGCATAACTTATGGTGTATTGAGGGTATAGTAATACATGGAAGTTGAAAATTATTCCCCCCCCCATCCCCCCACCCCCCGTGTTTCAAGACAGAGTTTCTCTGTGTATCCCTGGCTGTCCTGGAACTAGCTTTGTAGCTCAGGCTGGCCTGGAACTCGTGATCCTTCTGTCTCCACTCCTTTAGCAAATCCTACCAGAGTGCACAACCATCAGCAAAAATTATTTCGATAGATAAATAAAAACTTTTGAAAAAGTTTAGCCCACACTCAAGATAAATACCTTATCAGACTCATAAGAAGCAGTCTCCTCAAAAAATCAAAGTTATCTATAATCCCTATGACTAAAACCACATATAATCATAAAATATTGTATGCTGTCCCTCTGGTGCCAAGAACGATAAGGGGCATTCACTCTAAAGGTGAGCTGTCTATTCCACACTGAACTGCATGTTCTAGACAAGGCAGTAACACAGGAGAGAAATGAGAAGAGGGTAGATTACAGGACAAGAGGTAACATGATCTGAATTGGGAATTAGAACTTGCAGGGAATGAAGGGATAGCTTAAATGTTATGGGCTGCTCTTGCAGAGGACCCAAGTCAGATGCAGGCAAACACTTATGGCAGCTCCCAACTCCCTGTAACTCCAGTTCCAGTGGACCCCAGTTCCTCTGCTGGTCTATTCTGGCACCTGATCTCACTGGCACAAATGCATACACAGACACACACTTACACATACAATGAAAATAAAACAATTTTAAAAAATTTAAAAACGGGTAAAAACATGGTAACTAGCAGATTTGCAGGATGAATAACATAAAGGTGAATTCTATTTCTTACATGAAATAAATGAGCAATTAAGACATTCATTTTAAAACTTACACCATTTATAAGAATAATCAATGATAAAATAATTAGGAACGCACATATGTTCATTCCAGACTACAAAATACTTCTGCATTCGTTTCCTAGAGCTGCTACAAGAAAAAGAGCAAACAACAAACAACAAACAAACAAACAAACAAACAAACAAACACGACAGCCTGAAACAGCAGAACTTTACTGCCTCACAGTCCCGGAGGCCAGAAGCCCTAATTCAGAGGCATGGCAGGTCCGGTTGCTTGTCTCTAGCTGGTAAGGCTTGCCTCACAGATGCGTCACTCCATCGCCTGGCACCTTCTCCACGTATGTATTCAGTCTTCCCTCTGTGGATTCTGCTCTTTCTGACACAATCTCTTCTTTTGATCAGGCCCCAGTCATACTAGACTACAGCTATGAATGATGACCGCAATTTAACTTGATTAATTTCAAAAATCTCAATTTATAAATAAGGTCACATTCTGAAGTAATCAGAAGTTAGGATTTCAATGTGTATGTTTTTGAAAGTACAATTCAAACTAAAAAAAACTACAAATGATGTAAAAAAAAAAGGCTCTACACATTAAGAGAATTTCTTTAAAACTAGAAGCCACATATAATGCAATCACAGTGTTAGAAGACTAAGAAAAAAATAAGTGATTAAGTGATAGAAGGATTTTAATTATAGCTAAATTTTGCATTAGTAATGAAGAAGAAATGGAAATGCATTCAGAGTGCAAAGGCAGTTTCCAACATCACTGAAAGAGGTATTTTATACTCTTCAAAGACAAACTTGGGGCTTGGGTTGTAGGTCAGTGGAACAGCCTGTGCTGGCATGTTCAAGGCCCTGAGCTGGATCAGCAGCAGGAAGAGAAAGCAGCTGGGGCAAGAGAGACAGGGAACAAGGGACTTTGCCAGGAGAAAGGGATGGAATCAAAAAAGTAACTGGCAAAAATTCAGGCAAATTTTTTCAAACTGTAAATGAAGAGTAAGAAAATAACTAACTAATTTGGAGGGAAAACAGTAAACACACACACACACACACACACACACACACACACACACACACACACACACATACACCCCACACAGGCTACATGGGCAGATAAAAGAGCTATATGGGTAGGTGAGATTGTGAGTCATTTAGTATGCTCTGCTGCAATTTTAAAATTTTTTACATAATTTGGAGACAAGTTAGACAGACACCATCTGGGCATGGTGGCCAGTGCTCAGACCTCAGAACTCAGGACACTGAGGCAGAAGGATCTTGAGTTCAAGACTAGTCTGAAATTCACTGTAAAACTCTCCTCAGAAAACCAAAACAACCCAACACAACCATGTAAAAAGGTTAAAACTAAAAGGGCATGTGTCAAAATGTAGTAGTAAGTTCCTATATGTCAAAAAAATTAAAAGTCTGAATATATGAGGGCTAGACTGTCTAAAAACTACAAATGCTATGATTCATTCATAGTGGATATTTGAATAGGTGGAAGACATCCTATATTCACTTTAAAACTTATGTATATTTATATAGTCTACTTCAAATATAAATAGGATGATTATTTACTTGTAGATGACAAGAATATATATTCCCTGTTTCTTTGCACTTTATCTTACTAATAATTAGCTATCTGGCTGTAAGAAGATCTCTATGATTATGGTTTTTAATTTCTCCAATTCTTTTTGGTTCTTCAAGGGAATGCAATAAAATCAAAACCTAGGATTTTAGATGGCTTCTCTAAGGTTAGCTGGATTGAACTGCTCCTGTAGTGTTGTCCAGACCTAGGCAAAGCAAAACCACCAACTCAAAACAAAGGCCACCAACTTTGTTCACAGGATTCACATCAGGGTTAAATGGCAGAGACACAAATTACAATTTATTCTCATGTCTCCAGTTGCCCAGTTGTGCCCATTTTGAATATATTTTCCTTCTAGAGCTGTGCCTCTGTCACAGAGACTGAAAGACACTACTAAAATATGAGGCAATTGGCTACACAGATCTTTCATTCGCTTCTCTTTCTGATCTCTGGCTAGGAACTGCTTGGGTTCTCCACTCATTTTGTTACAAATCTTCTTGCAAAGTATTCCCAGCTTCTTCAACAGGTTGTGTATGCTTAATCTTCTTGACAAATTTCTAATCAGGCTTTAGAATCAGTCTTCAGCTTTCTTTTTTTGTAAGATTTATTTATTTATTTTGTATACCGTGTTCTGCCTGCACACTAGAAGAGGGCATCAAATCTCATTACAGATGTTTGTGAGCCACCATTTGGTTACTGGGAATTGAACTCAGGACCTCTGGAAGAGCAGCCAGTGTGCTTAACCTCTAAGCCATCTCTCCAAAACCTGAAATTACATTTTTTTTTTTTTTTTTGGTTTTTCGAGACAGGGTTTTTCTGTGTAGCTTTGCGCCTTTCCTGGAACTCGCTTTGGATACCAGGCTGGCCTCGAACTCACAGAGATCCACCTGCCTCTGCCTCCCGAGTGCTGGGATTAAAGGTGTGCGCCACCACCGCCCGGCTGAAATTACATTTTTTAACTCATTAATTCACCTAGACTTTGTTTTATGGAATAACAAGAAAGACAGATTCTGCTTCATCTATCATCTGCTGGATGGTAACTACGTCAAGCACAGTCCTCTTCCCGGCGTTACCTCAGTCAGGTCCATGTGTGAGCAGTATCTAACTGCACTGGAGGGCCATCGTCCTGACAGCTGCGCACTACCCAAAGCAGTGAGTGCTGACATCTAACGGAGTCTTTGTCTCCCTGTCCTGATGGAAACATTCTACATAACCTGATCCTTTTATTTCCTATACATTTAGAATCTGCTCATCAGTTTATAAGAAGACATCTCATAGGATTGGTACTATACTGAATCTACCCCCAAAAAGGTCAAATGCCTGGGTTTGGCATTTATTTCTTTATTTAGATGTTTCTTAATATTATTTAATAAAATGCTAACTTTTCCAACAGTTTTATACAATGTTTGTTAGATAGATTCCTAGAAATTAATATTATGTTATTATTATAAATATTTAAAATTTTTGATTCTGTGTATTAAAGTACAGAGGAATACAACTAGCTTTTATTTTTATACATTAATCCTATTTCACAATGTGTCTAAAGATGCTATGGAGAATTTGAAGTAACCATATCACCTACATATAACCACTGTTTTTTCTCATGAATTAGACAGGAACTTCATTCACCTGACAGGAAATCTATTAAAAGTCAAAGGAAATCGGATCTTAAATGGTTGATGACTGACTGAAAGGGTGAAAGCTGAAAGATCAGAGAAACAGAGCAGCAGCCACTAGTTCTCATCTCTAGGAAATCCCAGCCTGAAAGAGCTCCTGTCTCCTCCTGCCTTATATTTTTCTCTCCGCCCAACCATATCACTTCCTGTCTCAACCTCACTAATGCTGGGATCAAAGGTGTGTGCCTCCACTGTCTAGCGCTGTCTTTTCGACTGGATTAATCTTGTGTAGCCCAAGGTGGCCTTGAACTCCTGAATTTCCTGCTTCCTCCTCCTTACTGCTGGGATTACTGCCTGGCCTCTATGGTTAACTAGTGGCTGGCTTTGCCCTCTGATCTTTAGGCAAGCTTCACTTGTTAGAGCACACACAAAAATATCACCACAAAGAGACATTTAAAAGTCTATCCATTTTGAACTAGCAAGATGGCTCAGCAGATAAAGGCCCTTGTCACCAACTCTATCAAGCTTTTGATTACTGAACCACGGATGAAGGCGGTTTCTGATTCTCACAAGCTGTCCTGTGACTTCCACACATAGCTTAGGCATACACACACAAAATAAAAGTAAATTAAAATTTATAAATATATCCATTTAAATTTGTTTTGTGAAGCCATATATAACGCAATACACTAAATGTACTTTATTGATGAAATAATACTATACTAAAGGAGATTATTTAGACATACTGAAATAAAAATCTGTTTTTAAAAAGTTTTAATATCAAAATAATAAACACAGAAGCATGAAGATACTGGAAATTTTCCATAGGCGGTAAGGAAATGCAGCTGACACATTAGTTAGGACTTAATATATGCACGCTAGCCAAACAACACACAATCAACCCAGCACACCACACTGTGCATAGGAAGACATGCATTCAACATCGCACATGCCATGTTTACCTGCATTACATGAACACAAGGCTTTATCTGGAAAACAATGTGGAAGTAATGTCAAAACACAAACTGATACTGCTACTGGCAGGAGAATTGTGGAAATCTCATCTCTAATTTATACTGCAGACAATAAAATTCAACATATTTAAAGTGTAAAACACCATACTAATTCAGAATCAAATAAACATGCATTATATATGAATGAAAATTAAAATTAAGTGAATAGAAAATCTGACTAAATTAAAGTTTTGAAATAAGAGCAGAAACTAAAGAAGATGCAGAAAATCAAAATCTAATTACAGCCTGCCTCACAGCACTTCTGTCGGGTACATGGTTACATCACATAATCTGAAATGCAAGTGATAACTAGTAGACATGGAGGGTTAAACAACTAGACAACTGAAACTGAAAGAACCATTGGAAAGTAGTACTCATTTTTGAACTCTGGGTTTTAAAAATGGACAGTTACAGTTGATTTCCTTTTAAGAAAAGGCAAACATTCAAAAATCTTAAGGATTTTTACTTGAACATTTTAATAACATTTAAAGAAATGTATGAAAATCATCAAAAAGTAAAGGGATACAATTTGATTTTTTTCTCTCTGTAATAATTGACATTTCTAATGGAGAGAATGTAACTTACTGTAATATCAGTTCTTAAGGAGGCTTATTTTCTAACATGGAATTTAAGTATAAAAAGTGCAATCATAATTTAAAGTCAGCAAATAAGCAAATAATTCACTTGCCAAATTTTCATAAGACTGATCTGTTTTGTTGGAAGCCTTCAACGTATATCAATTACATAAAGTATTTTGAAGGCACAAAACAGAATTTTTTTTTTCTGGCTACAGTATTTGAAGTACAGTGGGAACAGACAAAGAAGTAAGCATAAGAAACCATTGCTTTTTTATGTTTGTTTTGTTTTTCGAGACAGGGTTTCTCTCTGTAACAGCTCTGGCTGGCGTGGGACTCATTCTGTAGACCAGGCTGGCCTGAAACTCACAGAGATCCGCCTGCCTCTGCCTCCTGAGTGCTACCATGCCCAACAAGAAACCATTTCTTAAGGACATCAGTGCAATCATAGACCACAGGAAAAAAACTAGTAGACTAACAGTTTTATAAATATTGTAACATTTAACAACATCACATTTCTATTACCTAAGATTAAACTGAATAAGACAAGTTAGGTTAGTATTAAAACAACAAACATAACAATGAAATCAGCATGAATTGTAAATATCAGGCTTCACCAGTACAACCACTTTAATTATTACATTTCAAACTTACCTTTCAACATTTTCATTTAAAATGTATGTAATATAGTCATCTATATAATTTTTAAATCTGATGATCTTCATATTATGTTAAGCATTCTCACATATTTATTATCTAATTTTGGTTTCTCTGTTTGGTACAGCCCTGCTGCTTCTGTTTGGGCCTAACTGAAATGTGCACAGCTCCTATTAGTCCTTGATATCTCTAAACTACTCTTCAAAGCTCACATGGCCTAACAATTTTATGGTTTATACCTCTCCGTTCTACAGTAGGCTACATACACATACAAAGAGAGAAAGAACAAGTGTAAGTATGATACTGTCATGAGCTGTGACGCTTGGTTTTTTAATTCATCTTTTTTTTGTGCCATATTTTACTGTCTTTTTGTTTGTTTGTTTGTTTGTTTTTGTTTGTTTGTTTGTTTTTTGAAACAAGGTTTCTCTGTGTATGTAGCCTTGGCTGGTCTGGAACTCGCTCTGTAGACCAGGATGGCCACAAACTCACAGAGACCTGCCCATCTCTGCCTCCTGAGTGCTGGGATGAAAAGCCTGCGCCATCATACCCGGATCCTCCAGATGATAAATAGTCACTAAGTCTCCAGTGGTTTTCTCTGGATCAAGGGTATGTGTCTCTACACCTACATGCAAACTCCAGATTTATTGCTATGATAAGGGAACACTGTAAGGACTGAGGCTATGCAGAGAGGGGCACGGGAAAAAGGGTGCTCGAGAAGTATGTATCTACAGGCACCACGGAAAGTCAAAATGCCCTACCATCTGTAAAGACAAGGGATAAAAGGTTCTGTGATAACAAAGACTCAATCTCTGGAAAGTTCTAGAATCCATCAATATTGTAGCATCACACAAAGTAACTCAAACATGCAGCTAGCACCTATGGAATAAGCACCAGGGCAAGTGGCATTTGAGAATTACTATACCGAGACCTGGCTTAAGTAACTAACCACTGTACCTTGGGACATGGCAGTGAAGATCTATGTAGATAAAAATCTAGAAGGCAATTTTTTCAATGTCATCCTTTCTTAGACTTACCAAAACCTCTATTAAGAGTATTTTTAAAGTTATCTCAATATCACATTATGTTGTAAAATATTATTTGAAGATGTCTTACATTTGTTTATGCTGTGGAAATCTGCTTTAATGATGTAAACATGTGTTGCATTCCTTTATGTTGCATTTGTTTAACTGTGTGAAGCTGTGTTGCTGTGTGCCTGTCTACAACACCTGATAGTCTAATAAAGAGCCGAACAGTCACTAGCAAGGCAGGAGAAAGGACAGGTGGGGCTGGCAGGCAGAGAGGAAAAATCGAAGGAGAAATTTGGGAGAAAAAGAAGAAAACAGCAAGAGAACAAAGAGAGGAGGATGCCAGGTGCCAGCCACACAGTCAGCCAGACTAAGCATGAAAGTAAGACATACAGAAGTAAGAAAAGGAAAAAGCCCAGAGGCAAAAGGTAGATGGGATAATTTAAAGTAAAAAAAAAAAAAAAAAAAAAAAAAGCTGGCAAGAAACAAGCCAAGCTAAGCCTGGGCATGTATAATTAAGAATAAGTCTCCATGTGTGATTTATTTGGGAGCTGGGTGGTGGGCCCTCCAAAACAGCTAAAACAACCACCACCAACATTAGACTATAATTTTGTTTGTTTGTTTGTTTTTTGTTTTTTGTTTTTTGAGACAGGGTTTCTCTGTGTAGCTTTGTGTTTTTCCTGGATCTCACTCTGTAGCCCAGGCTGGCCTCGAACTCACAAAGATCCGCCTGGCTCTGCCACCCGAGCGCTGGGATTAAAAGCATGCACCACCACCACCCGGCCTAGATATAATTTTTTAAACAGTGTACATCACATAAAGGTGGTGAAAGAGTTATAATGCCTACCTAAATTGTGTGTCTTGGGTCAGTCACAGTATCAAGCCCCATAAGCTTGACAGGTACTTAATATTGATGCAATTAAAATAAAAAATATTTCAAAAACAAAAGGGCAATATATCACAAACTAAAAATGAGAAACACATGGCATATATTAAATATATAAGAAATTTAAGTATAAATACACAAATTACCAGTTTTGTCAGAAAGGACTTAAGAAAAATTACTGTGGAGCTTGGATAGGGGAGTGAGCATGGAGGAATTTAAGAGTTTCAAACCTATTCATAACTGCAACGACTGAAGCCGGTGGAGATTCTTCCCCAACTATCTCAGAAAGAGCACTGGCTGACCTCAGCAGCCTGTACACTTACACTATGTGACTTAGTGCACAGTGAGATGTGATTTAAGAATGTACTAAATAGGCTACATTGGCCAGAAAGAATAGACAATTTCACTGTAATAATACTGTAATTATTCCAACAGAGCAGGTTGGAATAGCACTTACAAATAGGGATGTATGAGTGTTTATGGTCTCATGAGGTTAAAAAAAGAACAATAGAAGTCACTTCTAATTAATTGTATCTGGGTATCTGGTAGAATGTTCAGTGAAAATAAAATTCTAATCATTAGAGAGAATTAATTTTTTTAAAGAATAAAGATGATCCCCTAGGCTTTCCTGTGACTCTCACAGGACCGATCTTTTAATTTTATACATATCAACTGCTTTCAGATTTCTAATCCAGCCCCCATTCAGCAGAAAGGAGGTGATCCATCTGAAACCAGCTGTTACCGCCAGGCATATTCCTCACACTCAAAAAGTAACATCATGGTATTTTCTTATAACTGGACACTTGTGAAATGTCACTGATGCCAGTGACCGAACGCCTGACAGAAATGTTAGTAAACCAGAACCCTGGTAACCACACGAAAAGCACACACCTCATCACAGCAAGAGAAGTAAGTATTCACCTCATTCTTCTATCACTTAATTGTCAGGAAAAACCAAAACTAATCTTAAGATCTGTGAGTGGTGGAGCAGAGCCAGTAGTAGCATTTTTAAATCTGGAAAACACTACTAAGCTGTGCAACACTATTATAAAATGGCCTGATAAAATTGCTAGAACAAGAACACACTGGTTTGTATTTGAAATTAATCAATCCTGTGTGTACATGTGTGCGTTATATATTTGTATGCGCATGTATGGGTGGCTATAGAGGCAATGTGTGCATGTGTGTGGAGGCCAGAAATCTCTCTCTCTCTCCACTCTTTTTAGAGACATGATCTCTCCCTGAATGTGGTGCTCACCAGGAGAGCTTGGAAGACGGTTCAGTGAACCTCGGGGATCTGCCTGTCTTGGCTTTCCCCGAGCAGGAGCCTGGAACTACAAACGTGTGCCAGCTGCTGAGTGGACGCTAGGAATTTCAAATCGTGTCCTTAGGTTTGTACAGCACTTTACTGACAGAGTAACTTCCCCAGGCTCTAAATTTAAAGAACCCTTATAGCCACACGATGAGGGAAGTAATGTAATTTCCAGTTGAGGAAGGAGAAAATCTAAGAGAGATCATCTGGCTCAAGTCATTCACTTATAAAGCTGAAAAAAAAAATCAACTAAAACGTGAAACGTAAATTCAACCACTATGTTATAGTCATCGTTTTAGGTATTCATAACATATTTGAGATATTTTTAGGTATCTGCAAACTTTTAGGTATATGACCGCAGCTATATGACCAAGTTCTATGATATTAGCTATCACATTCCTACATTTAACAGTGTAAATACTAATACCCCAAAATAGTTGTTTCTTTGATGTTATATCATATCAAATGCAACCAAAATGATTTTAATATTGTGAATATGAATGCTATAGGTGTAACTTGATGTTACTGTTTTAAATTATTAAAAAGCATCAATAGTATCCATGAAAACACTAACAAATGCTTATTAGCACCTGTAATGCTGTTTTCAAATTCTGTCAGACGTACAATCATGATTAGAAACATTCAATGAAAGTATGATAAAGTTTGCCAAACTTACTTTGTAACCTGCGTGTTGGGCTCTCTCCATGGAGCTGTCTTCGTGGCAAATATGGAGAAGGGTGAGGGAGAGGCAAGGAAGAGACATCATGGGTCTGCAGTTTGTACCAATGTGGTTCATCATCCAACAGAGCTGTTTCCAATTCTATTAAAATCTAGAACCCAAAGACACAGAGACCTATTTTTCCAACAATAATCTCTTCAATTGTCTTATAACTTTTATAATATTATCACAGCAATGCTGTTACAACAAAGCAAGGACATTTAATGTGGCCAAACTGTCAGCATGTTCTGACAGTAACTACATGAAAACTAATTTTCCTAACATTTTAATGATTTTATACTTCAAACAGCGACATTTATTATCTATACCATGATCATCCAATTACGTGGATATGAAATTTGCCATGACATAAATAGCAACTTTTACTTTTAAAACGTCTATGATAACTAATTTTTATCTTTTATTTTCTAACTCAAAAGCATTTTCATTTATAGTTACTAGTATAATAATAACATCATAATAACCAATGAGAAAAAAGTAATTTAAAGTATCTATTAACAACAAATCATGCCACATTATTCATCTTTATTGTGAATAAAAAATTACTATCTTTGCCTTATAGGACAGGATACCAAAGCTAAAAGAGGCTAAATGACTTGTGTCTAGGGTCAGATAAGCTTGTAACAAGATAAAATAAACCAAGTTTCTTCCTTAACTCTTTATGTTCACTGAACATACTGCTGACAATTCAAAACCAAAACATCACACCACCAGCCCTCTAATAATGTACAACTGCTGTATGTCATTCAGAAACAAACAGGGAAAGGCACATGATGGTATAATATGAATTTTTTAATTATAAAAGAAATTAGAATTAGCTTTCCTTCAGATTGCTGTGCAAGTGTGGCAGAGTTACAAACATTAAGTCTACCATGTAAAGATGAACTGATAAGCTCCAGTGCTACTCAGCTACAGATGAATAAGCAAAAGCTGTCACTTCACGAGGTCTAAATGGTCCCTGTCTCTTTTCAGTACTAGAGGAACTGTGCTACAAAAGTTAACACATACTACACTTACTTACCCTCCTACTAAACTGAACTGCATACTAGCATTATTTCCACTTGGCGAAAGAGGGGATTAAAGCAGGAACAGATGGACTTGTTGGACACACAGATAGGAAGTGATAGTACCAGAAATGGTCAAGGGCCATTGGCCAGTGCTATTGTTCCCAAGAACTCTCCAAATGATTCATAGGTTTCTAACTTTGTGTGTGTGTGTGTGTGTGTGTGTGTGTGTGTGTGTGTGTGTGTGTGTGCTTGGTTTTTCTTTTTTCAAGACGAGGTTTCTCTGGAACTAGCTCTGTGGACCAGGCTAGCTCTGCAAATTGTTCTGCCTCTGCCTCCCGAGTGCTGGGATTAAAGACGTGCCTCACTATCGCCCAGCAAGGGAGCACTATCTTTATTTGGTGCAAAGAGAAGTTTCTTTATACCCCTCTCTAAGAAAAGTCATGGCGAGTGCTGGGACTAAAGGTGTGCGCAACCACTACCCAGCAAGGTTTATACCTCTTTAGAAGACATCATTCAGTTCATCTGTCTATGTCTTTTTATTTTACCCATGAAATTATCCTTTCATTTAATCAGGAAAACTAGGTGGAATGAAGAAAATTGAAGTGAAGAGCTGACCATTCTCAGTGTTACATGCAAATAGCTAGAACCACTTCCCTCTTAGGCCTCTTCAATCTGTTCTCCATATTACAACTGGAAATGTCATTCTCAACTCATAATTTAGACAGTCTTTGCTTAATCCTTTCACTAGTTCCCATTATTCACAGGATTGATCCAAACAGGGAACATGTTCTGGAGTTCTTTTAACCTTGAAGCTCCATTTCTCACCATTTTCTTTACCAATTTGAGGCAGGGACCTAAAGTCCTCAACCCTGATGCCTTGTTACTCTCTCTGCAGAAATCCACTTTTATTGGTACTTCCTTTGACTGTTTCAGTACAGCACAGCAATTACATATTCCTACTACTTATTCCTAGTCATTGCAATATCTGATTCCACAATGAGCTATCAATCCTTGAGGTAAGCCTATAGAAAAATGTCTAATAAATTGTATGGTTTACAATGTAATCCGTTAATAAATGAATAATTAGCCTAATAAAATAACAAGAAGTAGAAAAGATTATACAAGACAAGATCTGTATCAAGTCATCATACACGAAGACCCACCCGCCCCCGGCCCCCGCCCCCGCCCCTTATTATTATAGGGTTTTCTTGGCTTATTTTTCTCCTAGTTTTGGTTTTGCAACAGAACCTCACTCTGATGCCCACACTGTACTTGAACTCTTGAATCAAATGATCAGTTACCCTGGGAGCTGGGACTATAGGCACAATTACTACGTATACATCTAGTTTGGCTCAGAGATTTTAGAAACATTGTTTTCTTTGGTGTCACTACAGTTAATCTTAAAGCAGTAAATTCATTCTGCTAGTACATTAACAAACTATGCATATCTTCTTCAGACACTTAAAATCAGTATTCTATGACAGTCCTAACAACAGAACGGTCAGAGAAGCTTTAGACTGAATTACTCGAGGAGGTACCTCTCCTAGGAATTCACTCTCTTCTTCCCGAACTCTAGCTTGATCCCAAAGGGTGATTTCAAGCATCCGTTCCCGGAATTCTCTTCGGTGGACAGGAGAGTAAATGAAGGTCTGGTTCCATTTGGGTTCCAATGTTTTCTTTACTGTTTTTGTTCTTCTCTTGTTTTTATCACTATTTTAATAAAAAGAAAGCATGCAAACTTACATACAAAGATTTTACTCTAAATTTAATCCAGTTAAAATTTCAAGTGAAATCTTATTACATATTTGTCATATTATAGTAATGTGAACTTTTAGTTCCTGTTAGATTATGATACAATTGCATCATCTCCGTAACTTAGTAAGAGCAACAGCTCAAACAAACCCTCTATTCACTTAAGGTACAGAAGTTTAATTGTAAAAAAACAAATTCCAATGTTTACTTCATATACAAATACAAGCAATTATATTACATACTTTATGAAGTAACTTTATCTCAAATAAATACTATTTGCTTATTTGACAAAAAACAAAAAACAAAAAACAAAACCATGTCTTTAGACACACAGAATTCAGTTTCTCTCTAAGGTAGCCTGAGTAATGTATGATGGAATAAGAGCTAATTATCTTGATGGACGAGACCTATCGCCAGGAGCCTCTCATACTTACTTTGATGGACTATCACTAGTTAGAAAATATTTTAAATTATGTAGCTCATTACATGCCTATATTATAAATATTATTAAGTTACAAACATGTATTATAATATTATGTCATTAGTTACATTAAAATATACTAAAATAGAAAATTAAAAATTCTTTAAGTTAAAGAAGTTAATTAACTCTACTTAGAACTGAAGTCAGAAGGAAGCTAGAAGAATATGCCATAAACTTCACTGAAGAGATGAAAAACCAAAGTCTCCCATTACTAAGGAACTTCTCTAATGAGCAGGACAGGACTGTTTCCCGGAGTGCCTTGCAAACATACCAGACCAAAGCGGAGGCTCTGTAACCTCCACCACCGCCTCCCGAAAGAACTGTGATAAAAACCTCATTTTCAACAAGTACAAAGAAAGAGGTTTTGCTTTTCTTAAAAGTATAAATGAAACTATTCAAGTGCCATCATGGAATTTAAGTCAAATAGTACAAAGGGAATAACCGTACTTAAGAAAGACTCATCTGTGGAGATGTATTTTAAATAGATTGCTAAAAATAAAAATAAATCCCTGTGGATCAAGGACCTCAACATAAATCCAGCTACTCTGAACCTGCTAGAAGAGAAAGTTGGAAGTAGTCTTGAACGCATTGGCATAGGAGACCACTTTCTAAATAGAACACCAGTAGCACAGACACTGAGAGAAACAATCAATCAATGGGACCTCTTGAAACTGAGAAGCTTTTGTAGGGCAAAGGATACGGTCAACAAAGCAAAGCGACAGCCTACAGAATGGGAAAAGATATTCACCAATCCCACATCTGACAGAGGACTGATATCCAGAATATATAAAGAACTCAAGAAATTAGACACCAAAATGCCCAACAGTCCAATTAAGAAATGGGCTATAGAACTAAACAGAGAATTCTCAACAGAGGAAACTCAAATGGCTGAAAGACATTTAAGGAATTGCTCAACATCCCTAATCATCAGGGAAATGCAAATCAAAACAACTCTGAGATACCACCTTACGCCTGTCAGAATGGCTAAGATCAAAAACACTGAAGACAGCTTATGCTGGAGAGGATGTGGAGCTAGGGGAACTCTCCTCCATTGCTGGTGGGAATGCAAGCTTGTACAACCACTTTGGAAATCAATATGGCGATTTCTTAGAAAATTGGGAATCCATCTCCCCCAAGATCCAGCTATACCACTCTTGGGCATATACCCAAGGAATGCTCAACCACACCACAAGAGCACTTGTTCAGCTATGTTCATATCAGCATTGTTTGTAATAGCCAGAACATGGAAACAACCTAGATGCCCTTCAACTGAAGAATGGATAAACAAAATGTGGTACATATACACAATGGAATACTACTCAGCAGAGAAAAACAATGACATCATGAGGTTTGCAGACACATGGATGGATCTAGAAAAAATCATCCTGAGTGAGGTATCCCAGACTCAGAAAGACAAACATGGTATGTACTCACTCATAACAGGATACTAGATGTGGAACAAGGATGACTTGACTGCTACTCACATCACCAGGCAGGCTGCCTGGAAAACAGGACCCCAAGAAAGACACAGGGATCGCCCAATGACAGAGAAATGGATTGAGATCTACATGAACAGCCTAGACATGAGTGGGGGTAGTGAAGGGCGAGGGTCGAGGGAAAGAGAGCTTGGGTGAGTGGGAGATCCCAGCTGGATCAACAACAGAGAGGGAGAACAAAGAATAGGAGACCATGGTAAATGAAGACCACATGAGAATAGGAAGAAACAAAGTGCTAGAGAGGCCCACAGAAATCCACAAAGATACCCCCACAACAGACTGCTGGCAATGGTCAAGAGACAGTCCGAACTGACCTACTCTGGTGATGGGATGGCCAAACACCCTAATTGTCGTGCTAGAAACCTCATCCAACTACTGAGGGATCTGGATGCAGAGACCCATGACTAGGCCCCAGGTGGATCTCTGGGAGTCCAATTAGCGAGAATGAGGAGGGTTTATATGAGCGAGAATTGTTGTGACCAAGGTCGGATTAAGCACAGAGACAAATAGCCGAACGAACGGAAACACATGAAATATGAACCAATGGCTGAGGGGTCACCAACTGGATCAGGCCCTCTGAGTGGGTGAGACAGTTGATTGGCCTGATCTGTTTGGGAGGCATCCAGGCAGTGGCACCGGGTCTGGTGCTCATTGCATGAGTTGGCTGTTTGAAACCTGGGGCCTATGCAGGGTCCCTTGGCTCGGCCTGGGAGGAGGGGACTGGACCTGCCTGGACTGAGTCCACCAGGTTGATCTCAGTCTGTGGGGATGGCTTTGCCCTGGAGGAGATTGGAATCGGGGGCGGGCTGGGGGGGAGGGTGAGGGGGGCGGGAGGGGGGAGAACAAGGGAATCTGTGGCTGATATGTGGAACTGAATTGTATTGCAAAATAAAAATTAAAAAAAAATGATTCAATTATGAAAAAAAATAAAATAAATCCATAATCACTAAATTATTAACAATACAGTAAACATTTGTTCAACACAATCTAATCAAAACTTTCTTTTCATGCTAGTACTTTCGCCTTTAGGTTAACTTAAAGCAGCAATCCAAAACTTGACATTTGTATTCAAAATTTAAAAAGGAAAAGGATAAATATATTTGTGGCTCTACCCAAATTTACCCCCAAGTATTACTTTTATAAACTATGGTACATTAAATAGAAAATAGTTTTGACTAACATAATTGAGATTTTAGAGCAGATATATGTTTTATACCTCAAGGAAACTCTGGGAAGTCTTATCAACTAAATATCAATTGTTATTTCATATATTCAAGAATTTTTTCCTGAAAAATTATCAGAGGTAAAAATCCTAAAACAACCATTGTACAATGTAAGCTTGAAAAGTACACAACTGTTCACAAATACTTGCTATCTGACAAGTAATGTGGCTGAGAAATGACCTGAATAAAAAGTTCAGACAGCTCTCAAATTCTTTGAGGTTCAAAAAAAAAAAGTGTAACACTGTGTGGTGGTTTGGAAAGAAATGGTCCCCAAAGTGCTCTTAGGAGGTGTGGCCTTGTTGGAAGAAGTGTGTCACTGTAGTGGTGGGCTTTGAGGTCTCTTTGGCTCAGGCTTCCCTCAGTGTGACTGACAGTCCACTTCCTGTTGCCTCTGAGTCAAGATGTAGCCCTCTCAGCTCTAACACCATATGTGCCAGCATGCTGCCATGCTCCCCACCATGATGATAATGGACTGAACCTGTCAAACTATAAGTGAGCCCCCTTGATTAAATGTTTTCCTTTATAAGAGTTGCCATGGTCATGGTGTCTCGTCACAGCAATAAAGACCTAAGTAAGACACACTATACCTGAGATACAAAGGACAATGTAAGGAGAAATGTTTTCATTAACCCCACTGTCTCAAAAAGCAAGGAAAATTTGGCAAAGTAATATAAAACTAAATAATAAAAGTTAATCAAGAAAAAGATGCCATAAACTTTCAGTATCTTAAAAATAAAATGTGGTCAGGTGGTATGGCTTAGTGGGTTATGTATGGCATGTGCTGCTCTCCTTGCCTGAAAATGGAAATCAATCCTCAGGATCTACACGTTGGAGGGAGAGAACTGACTCTCACAAATTGTCCTCCAACTTTCATGTGAATGCTATGGCATGTGCACATACCACACACAAACACACACACACACACACATACACACACACACACACACACACACACACATTAATAATGTAATTTAAAATAATATTTTTTCTTTAAAAGTATGAAACCTGCCGGGCGGTGGTGGCGCACGCCTTTAATCCCAGCACTCGGGAGGCAGAGCCAGGCGGATCTCTGTGAGTTCAAGGCCAGCCTGGTCTCCAAAGCGAGTTCCAGGAAAGGCGCAAAGCTACACAGAGAAACCCTGTCTCGAAAAACCAAAAAAAAAAATAAATAAATAAAAAAATAAAAATAAAAAAAAAAATAAAAAAAAATAAAAGTATGAAACCTAAGTAGCTTAAGGATAAGGCAGGGTTAAGAATGCAATATTTGGGCCAGGTGTTGGTGGTGGCACATGCCTTTAATCTCAGCAGAGCCAGGCGGATCTATGTGAGTTCGAGGCCAGCCTGGTCTACAGAGCAAGATCCAGGACAGGAACCAAAACTACATGGAGAAATCCTGTCTCAAAAAACCAAAAAAAAAAAAAAAAGTAGTATTTGTTTGGCTGTGATATCTCCCATTCAGTTGAAATTTAGCTTCCATATACTACAATTATGGCTAAATTTTTTCGTTCATACATTTCAATATGTGTCTCTGGACAAAAAAGATAATCTAAAGTGCCAGAAACAGTAAGTTTTTTCAAGTTAATTTTAAAGCAAAATATTAATTGTAAGAAGTTTCTGATAACTCTAAATATTGTAAAATATTAACAAATTCTGAAATTTGTTTTACAAATTTCTCTTTTAAAATGTATCAGGTAAAATGCTAATTGCTTACATTATCTTTTTCTTTGCTATCATTGCTCAGGTGATGCTCAAACACTATAAACCTTGTCTTTAGGGCAGGGCATGCAAACCTTTTTTAGCCTTCCCTCCTTGTATAACATTATGTTTTAATCCCCTATATTCAGTAAACCCTCTGTTTACTCAAAAGCTTAGCTGCATTCCAGGAATCTGATGACCTGAAGCAATGATTCTTTTCTGTCTGGAGCAATAGGCCTCTTCCTTCCTTCCTTCCCTCCCTCCCTCCCTCCCTCCCTCCCTTCCTTCCTTTCCAGTGTGCCAATTCTTTTCAGAGTAGCCAATTGAATAAGACCGTGAGGTCTGTCCCCAGCTAATGAGGAAAGGCATGGTTGCCTCAAGAATGGGATTAAAAACCAAGTTTACTTTCTGTCTCAATGCGCTCCCTCTTTAGAGTCCTCTGGATCAAGAGTTAAATGTGCCTTTTCCAAACTCTAAAATTGATGTAGTGGTCTCTTTGTGACCTTAAACTTAATTCCAACAAGTATACAACTCAACTTTGATGAACTTTCTGCTTAAAACAGTTAAGGACATTAAGGACCAAAGGTTTGCGAACTAACTGAACATGTATGTGTTCAGAGCCACTTCCAACCACAGAAAAATGACTTAGACTTGAGAGCACAGTGCCCTGGAAGCCAGACAGACAGACAGAGAGGTGGGGAAAGTGTCCTCCCTCTTTCCTTGTTCATGATTCTTGCTGGAGTCCCTTCTAGTTTGATACGCCTGCAATTAAGAGTGATTAGATTACTTTTGAGGAAGTATTTCTCCAGTATTAAATCCCTTTAAAATCTGGACAGAACAAAATCACTGATGACAAAAATCAAAATACAGTGCTTGAAGGAGGTGATTATGGGCCCGGTGGCAGTTGGACATAAGTGATAGATATAAATTGTACTTGCTAATTTTATGAAATGTAGTAAAACAACAACAGTATGGTCAAGAGGTCTAGATGTGAAAAGTGGGGAAGAATATGAAAACAATTTCGTTCCAGTTCCAACTTTGTTTACTATACAATCTATTAAAATTTCTTATTTCAAAAAACAAATTTTAATAATTTGGGCATAGAAACATATACTACTTAAGAAATACAATGTGCATTTAAATAAAATCGTATATAGTAAATACAAAGTTTTTTTTTTTTTTTTTTTTTTTTTTTTTTTTTTTTTTTTTTTTTTTTTTTTTCGAGACAGGGTTTCTCTGTGTAGCTTTGCGCCTTTCCTGGAACTCACTTGGTAGCCCAGGCTGGCCTCGAACTCACAGAGATCCACCTGGCTCTGCCTCCTGAGTGCTGGGATTAAAGGCGTGCGCCACCACCGCCCGGCTTCAAAGTTTTAAAATAATCTCAAATACTTACTGTAATTTTCTGATATATCAGAATGATTATATTTATAAAATTTCACAACTATCTGACAGCTATGATACAAAATAATGAATGATATAGAACTGAAACATTCTTTGCTTTCCCACTTATTTTTAAGAGCATACTTGTTTTAGTTTCAAATCCTTACCTTCTATCTGGAAGAAAGTAAATTTTAACGTATGGATTCCTTGGCCTCCCGTCTTCCCTGGAAGGAAGATCTTTTGCTCCCAAGATTGTAACTATCAACTGGTGACCAACCTTGTCAAACCATAGCTTTATCTGAAAAGCAAAAGCATTTATTATTAGCTCACAATTTACTTCAAATATGTGTTTATATTTCCAATCTTTATACCATTCTCTAGAACTAAAATTAAGAGAGATGACATTTTCCCCAGTAAACTCTGATTAAAATAAAAGGATATACTATAATAACTTCAATGAATAGATAAATTAATTCTGATGTTTTAGTTTCATTGATAAATCAATTGGACTTTTTACTATCCAGATGCAGTGGCTTATTAATGAACATATAATAATTATACTATTGCATACTTTGTATACAACAATTCTGTATCTTCATGTAAGAGTCATTATGGTTCTTTCTGTTCATCTATGAGTGGTAAATAAGTGTTCTAAATGCAGTGCATGGACAGGAACAACTAAGTGGTATTCAGAGAAGTTTTCAAGAAAATGTGTTGTGTCTCCATAGTAAAACACATTTCAGAGGATGGAAGAAGGCTTACTAGTAGCTTGAATAGATAGATTCCTTAAGTTTTTGTTTGAAATGATAATAAATTCACCTTTTAAAATTTTTAGAGGCATACTTTATTCTTCAGTGAAGAGAATGCATAGCATCCTTAAAATAGTCAAGTTTCACTTTAAATTTTTAAATAAGAAACTGTATATAATTTTGCTGTATCATAATTAGGGTTTGTCACTCCATGTCATCCTGCTCCTGAATTCTTTTAACTTAACAGTTATCATCTCCCATAACTTCACCCTTTGCTCCTCGCTCACTGAGTATTCTATCTGGATCTATATCAGAGATGTGCATTGCCTAGGATGCAGCATCTCTTGCCACCAGTTTAAAACTGAAATGGTTTAAAACCAAAAATCTGGAACTTGAGGATCACAAATTTTAGTTATACTCAAACCACAGCAGTACAGTTCCAGTTCACGATGGCTTTGGTTGGGTCCCTCTGTATATATTCCAGAAAATCAAAGCTGACTAACTGCTAAGTCAGAAGAGATGATTGACAGCTTAAAATAATATATAAAGTGATTTCTGCTGTTGCCTTGTCAGGGTTAAAACGGACAAGCCCTCTTACAGGAGTAAGAACAAGAAATGGCCAAATGTTAAAAGTAACTATTACTAGTTTTCATGTTTTATTGTCTTGAATTTTAAAGTAGTTTTATCTTGCTATTGTAAAACAAAAATTTTCTACCAGTTAAGAAGTTCAAAAATAGACTCTCAACAAGATTTTCTCACGCTGTGTTTAATAAATATCTGATAAGTACTCTTATCTGGCATATTAGAAAGTTACAAATTTCAAGGCTACCTATTCACCTACAAATTAAAACAAGAGCTAAAGAGTTTTAAGAATGACAGCATGCATTCTAAGGATCCAGGACCACCCCTACCCCAAGAAAAGCAGATCTAACGGCTGGACACAGTGAGACATGAAGAAACACCAGCTCCTGGAGATCAGAGGAGGATATGGTGGCAAACCTACACACTCAAGGCTACTCTGGCTACCCAGCAAAACCCTGCCTCAAACAAGAAACAAAACAACCAAAAATTGAAGAGAGGGGCTGGGGACTGACTCGAAAACTTGAAAGGAAAAAACTTTAAAAATTTGTGTGCTTAGCAATATTAGACTCCAGATATAGATACAGATAACAAAATAGAGAGAGTAAGCTATTCTTTTCACAAAAGCTAAGAGAAAAAAAAATTAAAGAAATTCAAATGTTTGATTTTTCATGGGATGAAGGAAATGTAGACAGTCTCACAGTCTTCTAAAACCTATGATGAAGGTCATATTAATTTAAATATTCTCCACTTTCACCAACAACAGCAACTTTTACAAGTTTATTGTTTTCCATTAACTATCATCTTCAGATTTCCGTATAAAGCCAACCACTGTCACTTACCACTATTTCTTTTAAAAACATGTATTAGCTTTATTGTTTTCATACTGTTGTAACAGTACGATACTGTTAACTAAAATATACTGTCCAAATATATGAGTATTAATACTACTAAATAAGAACCTATCCCATAACACCTGATCAAAATCGGGTTTTTTCAGAAATTGTCTTGAACTGGGCACTTACTAACAGCCCTAATTCCAATTGTATTACAGAGTGTGCATTGAAGTTTTAATAGATATCCAGATCAAACAGGATTTTATTATCCATGCTACTTAACACATTCTTAAGCATGTGTTTTAAAAATAATGTTTAAAACATAACTTATTTGTTCCCTAAAATGTAACGAATATAACCTCATAATTCTATCCTTGACAAGCCTTAGTTCGATTAATTTAATAAAAATCTTGGTATCATTTTAATTGTTTAATATAACTATCCTCTTAGCTTTACCATGTAACCAATTTAAATTGTTCACAATAGAAATTTAACATCAAATATTTTACATTATAGAATTAATTTAATAGAATTAATACTTTAATTACTTAAAAGAATTATCCAAAGCCAACATTTTTTTTAAAACATGCAACAAAGCAGGGAAGGCATAGTACTACTTTTAAAATAACTATATTGGCATTACTATTCCATATAAACAATATCCTACTGAAAAGAGGCAAACAACTTGTACCCAATAGTACATAAAAGCAAATGGGATGATAAAATACAAACAAAATAATATATTTATATCATTTGGATTGTGATTTTTTTTGTTCTTTCAAACTCCAAAAGTTCATTCAAATATAACAAATACAAAACATTCATATTTTTAAATAAGGTACAAATATATTTGCCGATCTCCTCAAGGAGTCATTGCTTGGAAAATGCAAGAGAATGTGGATGTGATGTGGTATAATGAATGATTTAAAGAGACAGCAACCTTTGTGTAATAAAAGAAAATAATCTAGAGTTTTAAAATTAGCTATTTCAGTAAATGTTAGAGATAAGCAAAGTCTATATCAAAAAAAATTGGAATGCAACTTTGAAACCTATATATTTAAATACTTCAATAACTTACAAAATAACTAACAATGATTGTCTCTTTAAATTTGTATTCTAATCTCCATGCAGAATTTTACAAGCTGCCTTATAAAATGATTTGGAAGTCAATAGTATGATTTGGAGCAACATACCAAAAAAAGTGTTCCTACTACGCATTTTCCAAAAACATACAAATAAGGGATAAAACACAACTTTAGTTTCTATCAGGCAGACAAAGTCTTTACCTGAACCCTAGGAACAAAAGGCGTTGTTCTTCTACTAAGGCTTTGGCTCTGGTAAGCAAAATTAAAGAAAAAAGCAATAAAACAAAACCAAAAAGGACAATATGCTGGAACTAAAAGACCAAAAGTAAAAATAAACACATAAAACTGCCCCTTAAATACAATGTTTCCATGGCAACATATTTAAATTAAGTACTCATTATAAGAAATATATATTTCCCAATGCTAAAATGTATGAAACCTATTCAAAACTTTATAAAATATTATAACTTGTTGAATCATATTCTTAAAGTGTAGTCAATATATTAGGAAATAAGACTGAATATAGAAGAACATAGTCAAGATAATATAATTTTAAAGAATGATTAGAGTATAACCGCAAAATCAAGAAATTTAAAACTTTACCCTTAAACATACTACAGCCTGTGATATCCATGGGTGACTGGTCCCAGGGTACCCATAAATACCAAATCCACCAATGTTCAAATCCTTTATGTAAAATGGCACAGTACATGCACAAAACTAACAGGATCTCTAATGCTTTTAATCATCTCTAGATGGTAAATGCTAATTTATAATATCAAATATAATGGAAATGTTACAGGTTGTTGGTGTATTATTAAGAAAAATTTATAATATTAAAGTCTATAGTTGTTCAATAGAGACATAAGATTTTTAAAAAATTGATCCACAATTGTGTAAGTATATGACTATGAAACCTATTAAAATGGAAGTCTAATTGTACATAGATTAAAATACAGTCATACATGATGGGGTACTGGATCAACTGCTTGATACATTGCTTGAGATGTTGTTAACTTCCAGTCATGCCGCCTAACAACACTAGTGCACTGCATTTTATTTACAGAGTTCTTTATAGTTCCTGGAAGTTTAGGGCATGTTCACTGCCTCATGGTATTCCCAATAGCTTTGGGGGTTAACTACGCTCATCCCAATACACAAGTAAAGAAAAATACCAAAAAGGTCTAGATGAACTTCTAAATGCTCAAAGCATATGATATAAACAAAGTTCTCGGAAAAAAAATAAAAACATCAAATTTCTCTTCTGAATTTCTTAAGCTTTTATTTTAAAACCATTTCCAGTAATTGAAAAGAATCATAAACCTAATTCAGTTATGCCAATCAAGATCAAGAGTACAATTAGAGGCCCATCAAAGAATGGATTTAAGGACACTCAACAGGATTCCATGGCCCCTTCACATCTGCTGTGGATAGGGAAGGGCTGCCTCCCATCTTTCCCACTGACAGGGGAACTGGGATGAATAATGTGAGGGCTTTTGCCCAGGTCCAGATCACTGGACAGACATGATATTTAAGTAAGAAACAAATCTAAAGGCCAAAGGAAAACAATCTTCACAGCACATTGATGGTCACCAGAAGTCACCTTTCTTTCTCTCCAAAAACCCAAGTATCAAGTCTGAGTTTTCTTCCTTTTCAAATGGAGATATGCCCCAAAGAAGAAGTGCTCAGACACAGGATGAGGTGACATGTCTGTTTGCATAAATCTGCATGGACAGTAAGTAGGAGAGGAGGGTGTGAAGTTTTCACATAATCAACCAGAGATGCTGAAGGGCCAAAGAATTCTAGAGATTTCATTTTCCTTGTTCCCATCTCCATGTTTTAAATAAAATATGTCAAGAAAAGGAAATATTTTATAAACATATATTACTTCATAAAATAAAGGGTCTCTTTTAAAAAGAATATTTTCAAAAAACGAATCCTTTATAGTGAACAGTTTAACATCACCTAAAAGAAGCAGCTATCAGATTCCTAAAAATCAACATTTTTTAATCCTTATGTTTACCCACAAGTTTATACATTAAAGGTGACTACAAAGTATGTTTGTTCTTAGGTGGAATTTTTAAAGGACGTAAAATATACAAAACATACAATTAACCATTTAAGGCTTAAAGTTCAGGAGCACTGCTGCACTGGAAAGCTGTGGAATTCTCATTTTTCCATACTTTCAACCTTTGCCATTACCCCAGAAAAACACTTGTTACCCCACAATCCCTCTACTGTTCTCGCCACTGCGGCAGTCTATGCTACAGACCCTGGGGACTTTATGCAGGAAGGATTTTCTCAACCTTCAGACAAACGAAGAAGTGAAACTTCACACCACAATGTAACTGTGATGTCCAAGGTCACTCTACTATTCCGTGTAATATGACCCTTAGGACACGCTTTTCGTGCAGTGCGCCTAGAATGTTGAAGTTATGAGAATAAAGGATTAGAACATGAAAAGTCCAAATACAAAACCTGCAAGGGATGGTAGGGACCACAAATTCCAGCACACAATGGAAAGGCAGAGGCAGGAGTCTCTGATAGTTTTAGCCCAGCCTGGAACAAATAGCATGTTCCGGGCCAATAAGGGCTACATAGTGATACACTGTGTCAAATTTAAAAAAATAAAAAATAAAAAGGAAAGGAAAAGAAAGGAAAGCAAAGGCAGAGAGAGAGAAACCAACACCTTCATAAATACAGTATTCTGAAATGTTCTGGGGTTCCATAAACGGAGATATGAAAGACATACAATTATTCTAAAATTACTCAAATCTCTAAAATGGGCAAATAAAATTGATATTTGTAATATTTACAAAAATAAATTGCAAATATGTTAAGATAAAGTAACTTTGCAACTATAAATCACAGACAATATAATAAAAATATAATTATCAGAATCAATAGTGTAATATTGATTTTACTAATAGAAAAATATAATTCTGAACCTTTCTCACCTAGAAAAAGAATAAGAAGTATTTCAGCCTAACAGCCTATCAAACTATCAGCTTAATAGTGTAAACAGATTTAAAATTATTCAGAATCACAAAAGTTGTCTTGCAAATGAAGAAATTGCTAACTTAAAAATAGTCAAAATGAGTGACTGAAGCTGCTGAGTGGGCTAACAGGGTTCAGGAAGACTAAACCTGATTGGACTCATTCTGATTTTCTTAGCAAATACATTAATGGTCCTTTGTGGGCAAGTCCTAGAAAAATAAGAAGCCACAGGATTTAGCATGGAGAGAAAATTAATTACATACATCTTTTAAAAATTAATCATCATTGAGTATAAAATGCAAACAAGAAACGTCTACTATGTTTCCTGTTTGAACAAATATCAGTAAATGAAATATGTGCAAATATGTGCAAATAATTTCTCTTCTTGGGCATTAGAAATGTCATGATTTTGTGAGGAAAGAATCCAAATTTCTCAAAAGCAAAATGTCAAAGATAGAAGAAAATGGGGATACAATTGTGATGGGTATAGGTAAGTATCAACTTGAGTGAATCTAGAATGATCTGAGAGATGACCTTCCAGCCATGACTGTGAAAGATGATCTTGATCACATCAGTTGAGGGGAAAACCCATCTTAATTATAGGTGAGCCATTCCCTGGCCAAGGTCTTGGGCCACTGAAGATGAGAAAGTTCACATCATCTGTGCTTTCTGGTGGACATAATGTGACCAGCTGCTTCAAGTTCCTGAGGCCTGGCTTCCCTGCCATGACCAACACTACCTTGAACTGTGAGACAGAATACACCCTTTCTCCTTAAGCTGCTCTTATCAAATTAATTAATCTGCCAACAGAAAAGAAGCTAAGAGAAAAAAGCACAGCTAAGACTTCCCAAGAGTTTTCCTAAGAAGTGATACAGATAGGCATATTTTAATTTTAAACTCCTACATTATCATAGCAAACCAAAATGGCCTGTAGGTTAATACAGATAAGAAGAGAGATGTATAAGGAACCCAGGAGACCATCTTGCTTACATTGATCTCATACAAAGAAAGTGAATGAAATTCAAGGTTATATAATAATAAAAGTCATTCTTTCTTGTTTATTTATATTCCTCCTGGTAACTAGAACTACTGTTTCTGTCAGAACTTAAATTTATATGTGTATGTACACTTATATGTACGTATATACATAAAATATATACATAATAGTTGATTGGCAGATTTCATGTAATTAGAATAGATTTTATTTGTTTGTATTGTTTTTCGAGACAGGGTTTCTCTGTGTAGTTTTGGTTCCTGTCCTGGATCTCGCTCTGTAGACCAGGCTGGCCTTGAACTCACAGAGATCCGCCTGGCTCTGCCTCCCCCGAGTGCTAGGATTAAAGGCATGCACCACCACTGCCCGGCTGAGGTTCTATTTTTTTTTTTTAATAATCTCTAGTTTACACTTTAGCATGTGTATTACAATTTTACTTCTAAAAAGTTCTCTTGACAAAGTAATTTTCCATAATAAAAATAAGCAACACTAATATGTATCTATTTCAGTGGCATCATTATTAGTAATAATATAAACTAGAAGTTAAGCTAAAATGCAGTATATAGATATGAAAATAAAAGTAAGAGGAATTTTTAAAGACAAGAAAATGTCTACACAGTAATAGAGAAAAAGGAGAATTCAGGCCATTTGTGCAGAATACATCTAGAATCCCAGAACTTCTGGGGCAGAAGCTGGAGGAACACCAACTCAATGTCAGCCTGGTCTACATACTGATTTTCAGTCCAGCCAGGACTACACAGCAAAATTTCAACTCAAAAAAATAAAGAAAGAAAAAAGAGAATGCAAAAGAATATGGAATTTTATTTTTAAAATATATGCATGTATTGTAAAAAGTCCTATGTAGTGTCAGGATTACTAATGACTTTACTTTTTGTTTTTCTACACTAACTAGATCTCTGATAATAAATAGGAATTATATTAATAATCCCTAACTTGTTTGTATGTAAATTGAGTGTGTATCTGTGTACGGTTTCAAAATGTATACAATTAGCATTATAACTAAATTCATGGAACAGTTCCCTTCCAAGCTATAAAAAAAATATACTTTTCATATTAAGCTACAATTACATGGGTTTTACATTACCTTCACAGCCTTAGCAGTTCTGTCTTACTGCCAGACTAATTTTGAATCAGGAGAACAACAGGTGAGTTTAAAATATTCCAAACCCTTCTCTGTATTTCCTAGCTTCCCCTCTGGCAGAGTTTGTATAGGGTCTTGCCATTTGAAATAATATAACAAAGTAGAACTGTTACAGAGCAATAAGGCTTCCTAAATATCAAATATTGCCTTTCCCTTAAAACTAAAAGGAGAAATTTTCAGCTCTTTAACAAGAAAGTAATTCTAAGGAATTTAAAATACAATTTCATAATAGTTTGAGGTTTAACTGTCACAATTTTCAATCAATATTAAATTTCTGGGTTGGGAGGACTTAAACAATTCTTTTCTTCAGTACTTAGGAAATTTCAAATTTAATAATCACTAGCAAATTAACAATTACTATAGCAATAAATACAAATGTGCTCTAATAAAGGAATGATAATGTAATTAAAGGACTTAAATTTGCAAACCTATTATAGTAAGAATATAATATAGAATATATAATAAAACTTTAACTTGTACTTGAAAATGCATAAATCAATGCTCACATAATGAAAAGTTACCCAGTACACCGAAGTCTATTACATATATCCCTCAAATTTAGTTTAGTCTGTTGATTTAAAAAAAAAAATTCCAGAATCCTTATACATATGAACAATATTAAAGTCCATTAATTGTTGTCAAAGTCACCCCAAATTCCCTTAAGATTGAAAAGCAAAAAGAATACATGAATAATCGTTTCTACCTTAATACAATCTTTGTATGATATACCATTTTCCTCTCTCTTAAAAAACTATAGCAACTCCCAGTCATTTTAAAACCACAAGTAAAACTCATCACCTCAACTTCTAGAATAATAATTAAGGTCAAAAAAGTGGGTTATATATCTTCATAAAAATCATTAAGCTCTATAAACCTAACATTAAAAGAAAGTATTTCAATAAATAGTGCAAATGAAATTTTAAGTAACTACAAATTATCAAAAATGTAAAAGCTAATAGGTAAAGGCACAATTATGTTCTAGGAAGAACTTGGATTAGAAAAAACAAAAAGAAAGAAAGAAAAACAAAAACCCCTAACATCATATTTTAAAAACATCATTTAATATTCCCAAAGAGATGAATTTAGTGATTACATACTGAAAGCTGTCCAGACAAGAACTGCGGGACATCCCTCAGCATTCCAGGACTCATGGGAGAGGTAACAGATATAGAAGGACGATCCATTTTTTGAGATTCAAATGAGCTAGAACCTGAAATGACAAGCATACATAAAAAATAATAAAATGCCTCTTCGCTACTTCAGAACACTCAGCATATTTCATTGAAATGTCCTTTGATGTCAATTTACATAGAGTATTTTGTTGCTAGAATGTTAGAAATAATCTTAAGGAGTTTTTGGTGATGGTTTGCTTTTGTTTCAGACAGTTGCTTTTGTGGTTGTTTAGTTTGGTTTTGCGGAAGTTCAATTATGGATTCTTTTAAGACCCACAGTTAAACCTCTGCTGACTGTAAGAGCCACAGGCTCTACTTCAGGATTTACTTGTCTATTATTAAGTGTACTATACTCAAACTTCATAATGAGAGAACATTAAAAATGAAAAATTAAGAAAAAACAAAACAATAAACCACCTCAAGAAAACAAATTTTAAATGTTGAGAAACTAAGTACTAGAATGCCCAAAATTATTAAATGTTTCTGGGTGATTTTTAGTCCTATCTTGAAGGATATAAAATATTACACCAGCAAAATTAAAATGAGAGGTTATGAAAAAGATACAGAAGAGCAGCAGAAACAGCAATAACAAAATGTTATAAGCATTAATTTGTTCCTATGCAGTTGAAGGAACCATTTGGAATGTGAACAGATAGAGGATATTAAGGTGGAATTATTTGTACTAATAAGAGTAAAATGGCTTTACCAGCTCCTTACATGGATTAGAATGAAGAGACAAAAGACAGTAAAGAGCATTTAGACCTCAATGAGATAATAATACCAAAGGCTGTGAAAGAGAATTAGCAGAAGGAATTCAGGAGATAGCATGAAATAATGAGGATCATAGGCCTGAGGAAGTGGCTCAGCGGAACACCACTCGCCAACTATGTATGATAGCCTAGGTTCAATCCTCAACTATGTAGGAGGGAAAAAAGAAAATAACAGATGTGAAAAATACAGAAAGAACTGAGATTCCAATTCTATTACCCAGACCAGAGAGTCCCCTGTGTACCAGTTAGTCTCTGCAAATGACAGTGGGCTGATGTGCGCTGGGATTCACAACCCTGAGTAAAAGGTTACAGGAGCCGAGAGCGGGGAGCAGCACTTCCTCTGGAACCACAGTGACCTTATAACACCTTTGAGATATCCAAAAGCAACGTACAGCAAATAACATACAGACGGACTCATTGTGAGAGCTGAGACAAGAGCTGTGTGCCTAGTTAGAAACACACATGCATAACATTCACCTGTAGAGAGTGTATCATGTAAAGCAGTTATAGGGGAAATCTGGAAGTTCTGGATTTAAAAAAATAGCCTTTTCACAATATTTAAGTAAAATAATGATGCTTTGTAGAAATAATTTGTTATCTCACAAGGCTTACAAAGCACTAGACAACAGAAAAATTAGTAGAAGGCACTCTTTAAGCAGCCAGGGATAGAGACAATGACAGCACCTTTTAAACATATAGCTTCGGCAGTTGCTTAGCTGGCAGTTAAAACAAGACAGAGTAAATAATCTACACATGTATCCAGAACAGAGACTCAGAGAATGGTCCCTTGGACAAATCTCTAAATGAATGTTTAAAGAATAAATGTTTATTACCACTTGGAATAAAGATTCTTGCCTCTTCAGAAACTAGTTTACCAGCATAGCCTGAGGCTTTTTACATAGTCATAATAAAATAAAGGGTTTCCTATTACATTCATGGCATCTTACTGATATAAGGGGAAACAACTTTGCCTGCCCCATAGTTTTGCATAGCATAGTGATAATATAGCTACAACACCAAGCACATTTACAAGTACTAAATAAAAGGAAAGCAATGAAAATAGCACTATATAATTCTAATGTTTACTTATTACAGTGTAGTTTTATTTGAGCAGGACCACCACCATATTGCCATCGTCATTGAATAGTTAAATTTCCATGGTTTGCATTGCTTAGAATTGACTGCATCCAATAATTTTAATGATAGAATCAAAATATAACTACCCCTTTGAAAGTGTTTCCCAAAGCTCCCGTATCCTCCACGGGAAAGTTCTGTTTCTTTGGTTTTTGGAGACAGGGTTTCTCTGTGTCGTTTAAAGGCTTGCACCAGCACCACCTGCCAGGGGACGTTCTTACAGTGCTTTAAAGACTGTGACTTGGCTGCTGCTGTCCCAGCCTCAGCCTCTCTACTCTCCCCTTGCCAACTCCATTCTGCCACCTGGTCCTCCCTGTGTTTCTTTACATGTACCTAGTCTTCCCTGCCTAGCACTCCTGCACTCTCAGACATCTGTACCTCTGTGCCTGTAAAGCTTCCCCCATAACAGCCACCCTCAGGAGTTCTGTTCCAGCTCCTTCCCAGTTTTGTCTTATCCCACTCAGCAGCTTTCAAGTGCAGCCCTCCCTGCTCTCCTAGAATCCCTTCACTACGTAGTCAATCATGCATCAGTCATCAGAAAACAAATAATAAAAATGTATACTTGACTGTATGAGTTTATGTTTATTGTTCTGTTACTGCTGTGATATAAAATTAGAACTACTTAGTTTCAAAAAAATATAAATTAGAATGAATAAAATTACTCAGTAGTTTGTTCCAAGCATATCCTTTACCAAGACAGTAGAGTTACAAAGTTGCAAATTTAAATTTTGTAGGAAACTTTAGGGGTAGGTAGCTCTGGGGAATAATGGAAATGGTCATGGCTTTTCATTGTGATACATGGGTACACAAGTAGCCAAAATTTAACTGTATGCTTGTCACGCAGTTTATTAGAATAAGCCTTAGTAAAGCTACTTAAAAAAGTCCACAATAATGATGGCAGAGGAAAAATAAAATACTGAAATTAATATAGTTTGTATTTTTTCAAACAGTGCTGTGAAATAATACGAAAATTTCTGTCTTCATACAGAATTTAATGTTAGTATTTGAGACTATCCTTTTTCCTTCTCCTCCTCCATATTAAGAAATCAATGTCTTCGTTAGACCTTTGATGAACGGCACGCTTAGTGACATCCTAGAAGAAACTCCACTTACTGGATTCCAGTTGTGCATGTGTGCTGTCGGGTATTCTAGGGATATCTCTGAAATGACAGAAAGGGAGAGAAAAGACACTATTAACAATTGATGCCTCTATTTTAATCAAAATTACAAATTAGAAGTGACATATGAAAACTGAGTGCAGTGGAAGCATATGAAATAAGACCAGCCACGATTTCTGTTTGTGTTTGGACAAGCTGGCCTAGATTTTCCATGTAGGTAAAGATGGCCTAGAATTCGCCACAGAGGTCTGCCTCTTCCTCCTAAGTGTGGGATTACATTTTTGCAGCTAACTCTAACAGGAAGTAAAATCTATGTGCATTTGTAGCAGATTTATAAAAACACACTTTATTTCCTATGTGCTTTACTATATAAACATCTACTCTAAAAAATGCTTTGTATTCAATAAGGTTAAGTTTTTATAAATGTATGTTAATTCAATTCTCTATTTTTGCCTTTAGTTATAAATAAGTTATATTGGAACTCAAATTAAATATCATTAAAACATTCCAGTTATAATTAAAATTTTAAAATGTAGTGGTTACATTGGTAACAGGCAAACATGATTCTTATGGGAACTTTCAAAGTTACCTTGTAATCATATTTACATAAAAAATACCTATAGTTATTTGATATAGGAGGGTCATTTATAAATATATATGAAGACTATAAATTATTTAGAATATTAAAATATGAGTACACTTTAACACTAAAATACATTTGATTAATACACTAAACTGATACACTATGGTTTTACCATATTACCAAACTTTAAAAAGGCAAAAGGCTACCACCTATTATTTCCTAAGAAACAGGGCATGATTACAAGGAATAATTTCTGTAGCCTCCATTCACAGATGCTGCAAGCTATTCAGTGATTTAATAATTCATTCAATAGTTCACTGTCCAGTTATACATTTTTCTTCTTTAATTTTGACGCACTTTTTATATTATCATAGAATAAGAGTTTCTGCAGAAAAAGGCCTGTCAGACACTTCTAGAATAATTCTCTAATAATAGCTTAGATGCCTCCATTCACAGATGCTGCAAGCTATTCAGTGATTTAATAATTCATTCAATAGTTCACTGTCCAGTTATACATTTTTCTTCTTTAATTTTGACGCACTTTTTATATTATCATAGAATAAGAGTTTCTGCAGAAAAAGGCCTGTCAGACACTTCTAGAATAATTCTCTAATAATAGCTTAGATGAAAGGGTTAGATTTACTGCCACCTTTGGGATCTATAAGCTATTGGCAATAAAATACAATAATAAAGTGTTTTGGTGTTGTCTATTTTATTATTAATCACATTTTTAAAGAAATTACATTTCCTTAAGTAAGTCCTATATCTGGGAATTATATGCATTTTGGTTCTCTCTTTTGTCAGCTAGAATCTCCATGAAAAAAAAAACAAACAAAAACAAAAACAAAACTGTAAGCTATGTCTATTTCAGGGATTGGCATTTTCAGAGTGTACAAAACGAATAAAACTTTTCCAAACAGTGTATGTTAAAGTAGTACCCGCCCCTACTAATGAGTGGAGCTATACACTAGTTTTTAAGATAACAACAATTTAAAAAACTAAATATTCCTTCTTTTTATAATCACCAACCTATTTTACATAATCAGATAAAGAAAAATTACTAATTTTGGTCAACTGTTTTAATTAAATTAAAAAGATGTCTATGAAAAAAACTTATTTTCATAAAGTAGTCAGAAAATTTTGGATTGCAGAACACAAAGTGCTAAATAGCAGTCATATCACACACAAATGAATTTCTGAAACCAGGGCTGGAGCTATGGCTCGGTCTTAAGAGCACATACTGCTCATGCTGAGCACCAGCACCTACATATTGGTTTACAACCATTCATAACTCTAAAACCAGGGAATCAGGCCCTCCCTCTGTCCTCTGTGTGCACCAAGCATGCATGCCGTGCACATACATACATTCAAACAAAACATGCATACACATAAACAAAAATAAATACATCTTCACAGTAAGTCAGAAAGAAATTACTAAGACTATCTTACCCAATTGGTCTCGATACAACAAGCTCAACCTGTGGTTCAGGTTTGGATTCTAGAATAATGTTGTAAACTTCCTCAAATGTGGCTCCTTGCAATAGCCGCCCATTCCATTCTAGTACTTCATCACCTGTGGTTCAGGAATGATCGTATAAATATAAGCCAAGTCCATCAAATATACTCAAAGTCAATCAATCGTTGGAATTCAGTAAATTTCACAATACATTCACCATAACAGAATAACAGACCTATTGAGAAAAGCTCAGTAGCACAGAACCTCACAGCTAGAACAGCATATTTCATTTGAAAAGGTGATGCCAGTAGACATGCACCACATAAGAGTCATATACATTTGATTTTTAATAGTAGACAATGGTCAAGGTCAACTCTTTGAGGACTTCAAGATTCTACTCTAGATTTGTAGTATATACATTGTCAATTAAGTACTGCTTCCTTTTAGGAGCTTCAACTGCCTAAACTCTAAATTTTTTTGTAAAAAGCTAAGTAATTGATAGTAATATGAAATCTTCTTCAAAGAATTTAATGATTTTTCCAATAGGAATTGGAGAAATTGGACAAATGATATGGGAATGACATAATTTAGAAAATGTGCATTTATTGATGAAGTTTGTTTCCTAAACAATACTGGAATTTTTTCAAAAGAAAAATAAAGATTTTTTGGGAAACAAAATAAGCTAATATATATCAGAGGCAGATTAGAGTATCCATCAGTAATATAAAATATATGAATTTTGGTGTATAGGGAAGTGAGAGAGAATCTAGAAGAAGTTGGAAGAGAGAGAGACGAAAATGATCAAAATACACTGTATAAAATTCTCAAAAAAAATAAAAAGCATTTTAAAAAGATATTATGTCTAGTATGACATAAGGAAAAAAAGTTATAACTTCCATTAAGGACTAAAGATTTTAATACACATGAAAGAAACAACTATTACTGGTCAAATCACTTATAAATGTGATGAATTTTTTCCTATTTATGGCTAGCATTTTTCTTTTTGCAGTGCTGGAATCCACCCAAAGCTTTGACAGGTTAGGCAAGCATCCTCTTCACCCCGACTGACCTTTGAATGTAAATATCCACTGGTAGGAACCTACCTGGTCTAAGATGTCCTACAGTATCAGCTAAACTTCCTTTTTTTACTTTGGTAATAAATGCACAAAGCCGACCTGATTCAGTCATCTTTCCTCCTACAACCTGTTTAAAGAAGGAAAGGATCAGAACTGTCATACTATTCAAGTGAGCACAGTCAAAGACTCCAGTAAAAACACTAGAACAATTTTCAGATTCCAAAACTGTAATTTAATGTACTAAATTTCATTTCTTAATATAGTGTTGCCATTTGAACGTAAGTGTCTGCATTAAGGAATGTTTTTTTATTGCAAATTTGTTGTAATTTAATTTTCTTGTTAAAAATATACATCTCTTAGAAACAACTCAACAATTTCTTACTATAGAATTCTCATTTTTTCCAGGTGAACATGTGTATGAGTATGCATAAAATGTGTGTATTTGCAGGTGTGCATGTGTATAAATGTGCATGGATGTGTGTGTATGTCTGCAAGTATACATGCATATTAGTGTGCATAGAAATGAATGTTCCCACAGATATACATGTGTCTGTGTATGCATGGATGTGTGTGTGTGCAGGTGTACATATATATAAGTGTGCATAGATGTTTGAATTTGCATATGTGCATGTGTGTGCCTCAATATGTGTTTACAGGTTTACATGTGCATGAGCATGCCTGGATATATGTGTGTTTTCAGGTGTACCTGTGTACAGTATGCATAGAATTGTCTATGTTTGCAGGTGTGCATGTATGTGTATGAGTGTGCATAGATGTTTGTGTGTCTGCAGGTACACATGTGTATAGTAGGAATGATGTGTTTGTCTGTTTGCAGGTGTAGATGTATATGAGTGTGCATGGATGTGTGTGCATTTGGATAAAGGCCAGAGGACCAACTTTAGTGTCCTTCTTCACCACCAACCCGGAATTTGATGAGTAGATTAGGCTGGCAAAGCAGGAAGTACAAGAAATCTGCCCATCTCTGCCTCCTCAGCTTCAGGATTACCAGGGTGCACCACCATGCCTGGTTTTTGTATGTGGGTTCTGGGATAGGAAAACCATGCCTGGCTTCTGCACGTGGGTTCTGGGATAGGAAAAACATGCCTGGCTTCTGCACGTGGGTTCTGGGATAGGAAAAACATGCCTGGCTTCTGCACGTGGGTTCTGAGATAGGAAAATCATGACTGGCTTCTGCATGTGGGTTCTGGGATAGAAAAACCATGCCTGGCTTCTGCACGTGGGTTCTGAGATAGGAAAATCATGCCTGGCTTCTGCATGTGGGTTCTGGGATAGAAAAACCATGCCTGGCTTCTGCATGTGGGTTCTGAGATAGGAAAACCATGCCTGGCTTCTGCATGTGGGTTCTGGGATAGGAAAACCATGACTGGCTTCTGCATGTGGGTTCTGGGACAGCTTCAGGATTACCAGGGTGCACCACCATGCCTGGTTTTTGTATGTGGGTTCTGGGATAGGAAAACCATACCTGGCTTCTGCATGTGGGTTCTGGGATAAGAAAACCATGCCTGGCTTCTGCATGTGGGTTCTAGGATAGGAATCAGGGCCTCTTACTCACCAAGCAATCACTTTACCTCCTGACTATCCATTTAGCCCGGAAACTTGTTAAAAATACTTGGAAAATGAGTTCACAGGAGTGAATGACAGTATTTTAGAATTCTTGAAAATGGAAATAAGATAGCCCCTAAATTGGCACAGGTAGAAAGAGCTCTATTTGTGTTATTGATAGCTCTGTAAAGTAATATGGAGCTAAATCCCATAAAGTTCATTACATACCTTTAAACCCAGCATTGCTCCTGTATCTCGAGGCACACTCCCGTCTTTCAAACGCTTATTTAATAAAATACGACCAATTAGGCGATCTCCATCTTTGGATGGCTGCCAGGTCACAGGGTGCTGACATACAACATCAACAAATAAGACACATCAATTTTATGTCAAATTACCATGATTGTACAGTATCTCTAAACACGTGAATTCTAAAGTATTATGATTACACAAACCAGTTTACATTCCAAATTATTGACTTAAGCACTTACAATATTCTTTTTATAACCCCACTTTTATGAATGCAAGGGTTTTTTTCAAATCCAATTATAGAAAACTCTCAGTTATCATCTACCACAATATACTAAAGGATAATAGCTCTGAAATTTTCTTTAAAATATATGCTAACTCAACTTGCTGAAGATTAATTCAACCTCACAAGCAGAAAAGAAAATAAAAATCTACTTAATTGACTTCAGTAAAAAAAAAAAAAAAAAAAAAAAAAAAAAAAAAAAAAAAAAGAAGAAGAAGAAGAAGAAGAAGAACAATTTCTTCTTCAAACACTTTTGGGAGTTTTTGAAATACTCTATCTTAGTAATAGTTAAAAGGGAAAACATTAAAACACGAAATCTAAACTCATAATTAACCTAAAAACTACATAAATCCCCAATACCTGTCCAATTGAATGCACATGGAAGAAACAGGATCTACTCAAAGATAAACAGATTATGTCTCTCACTTAACAAAAACTCACTGATTTTTTTTTTTTAAATGGGGTTTTGATACATACCCCAACCTTGCCTTGAACTCACTCTGTAGCTTGGGTTAGCCTTGATATTACTATGTGGCCTATGCTGGTCTCTAAATCTTATAATTTCCCTGTCTCAAGCTCAGCTTCTGCAACACAGACATTAAGGGCATAGGCCGCCACAGCTGCAGGCAAACAGTTTACTCATTGTTTTAGACTTTTTAATCTATTCAGTAAATTTCTTTTAATAGATAATTCAAACACAATTATTGTTAAATAACAATCATATTACCAGCTTGTTTCTTTCTTGTGACTTTGTAACTGATGAATCATTTCATTATTAATAATATGCTAAGCAACCAAGTAAATGATTTGTGTAATCATATAATTCCATGGACACCTAAAAGTAGCATGCCTAACTCCATGCAAAACTTAGCAGGCAAAAAGACAAATTCCATTTACATTTTTTTTGCTCTACTAAAAGCAAATAAAATAATAACTATCAAAGCAGATGGCAATGAATCTAACACTAATCAGAACGCCATGACGACAGAACCAAACAACAGACGACAGTGGAAGGGAAAAAAGAAAAACAACTTTTTCTGTGCAAACACACCCAATTATCTCCCTTTTGCCTGGGATTCAAACTAGCGATAATTTGATTTTCATCCCAAGGAAAATACATGTGAACGTTAAAACAAGCCAATCCAAAAATATTTATTGTTTATAACATTTCAAAGTTCTCTCATTCGACTGTATACAAAACATTCCTTTGTTCCTAAGTTTTATTTTCATTTACGTAGATTTTGGTATGCTGTCGATCAAGGAAAACAGCAACGCAAGCAAAAGGCTTTTTGGCTTAGTCATTTAGTTGTTTTGTTTTTCTTTTCTGCACCTTAAGAAATGCTACATTGACCCTTGAAATGCCCTGTCTTTTCATTATGTCCTGATTTAATGAGTGACAGAGAGCAAACGAAGGAAGACCAGATGAGCAGGCTAGAGGCAGTACCTTCTCACTATGGCTATGCTCCTCGTTAAGAGTGGTGCTACTACAGGTATCTACCCCAGAGTCCTTAATCTGAGGCTCAGACCATTCCAAATCCTCTTCCAAAGAGTGGCCACCACAGTACATCATTTTCCTTTGTCTCCCAGACCTGGTGTTAGAATCCGACCAAACTCCCTGCTCACTAGTTTTTCTTTTTCCCTTTTGACTGTCCCCTACAAGTGTGAGATAAAACAAAACAAAAAAAGATACAAAAAAAGAAAACATGCAAA